>NC_046627.1:18017021-18123311 GCF_900324465.2 Anabas testudineus | reverse complement strand
TCCACTCTGAATTGCCCATACATCAGTCAGTGCCACTAACTACAGAGAAAGATTATGAGGTAGAAACTGTCATTCTACTGCAACTGTTCAGCAGGTCTGCAACTTGAATATTGTTTTTGCAGGTGAGAGCATTTCATTACTATTGGTTGTGGCGTGCACCACAGACGTTAACAATATCAGGTAGTAATTGCAATTGTAATCAATTGTAAAATCAGAAAAGACAAGCAACACAAGCAGTGACATGAGTTGAGACTTCCACTAAAAACTGCAAAATACCTGGTTTTCTCTTTCAAACTAAATGAGTTTAGATCGAACTAAGTTACCTGAAGTAGTGAAGAAAAGAAATAAGCATCTAAAATGCCATAAACCTACTTCCATATCATATCCAACCTTCAGGGGGTGCCTATTTGTAGTTTTACCACAGGACCAATCAAACAGTCCTGCAAAGAGTTCTGCTTTAGTGAGGGAGTTTAAGTGTCTCATGGTCTTGTTCATAAGGGAGGGATAAATTAAACATGAGACTGATAGATGAACTGAAAAGGTATCAGCAATAATGTGTTTTGTCCTTGACTGTTGTGGTAAAGACGAAGCTCCGCCGGAAGGCAGAGCTTTCCATTTTTGACTTACATTGTTCAAAACCTCATCTATTGTCATGAGCTTTGGGTCTTGACCAAAAGAACAAGATTGCAAAAGCAAGTAGTCAAAACAAGAATCCTTAAAAAATGGTTAGGTATAGTTACTCTGTGTCAAAAGGACCCAGATGAGGGGAGGCGATCTGGTCAGACTGCCTCCTAGACGCCCTCCAACGTGGGTTTTCTAGGCAACTCATAGGTGACGCCAGCACACTGGAGAGATTGTGTAGCAAATCAGGCCTAAAAACACCTCAGGATTCCTCAGGAGGTGCTGCGAAATGTTACAGAGGACAGAAATGTCTGGACTACCTTGATTAGCCTGCTGTCATCACAACCCAAGTGTCAGAAAGTGAATACAATAGATGGATGGAAACTGGCTGAACTGAGGGGATGTTTACGCCATATCAGAATAAATCATTGTGTTTGTTGCCCTGTCAGACTTAATTTTATTGATGTTGCCTTGTTTTTCAATTCCAAGCTATTGTTTTGGTGAATACATCGTTATAACTGATAGAGTTACAGTTTAAATCAGAGACTTCTTCTTTTTCAGAATTGATTGTTTGGTCAGAAAAATAATCAAACATAACAAAATATGCCCCATTCTTTGTCCAAATCACTCATCGTTGTCATTATTATCCAAAAGATTTTTTAATAAACTGTCACACAAAAGAAAGTACAGCAACATACTTCTTTACTTCTCTAAACCAGGGTTCCTACCCTCAGGGACAAAAACAGGACATAAACATGAAACTACAATCATGAAATCATTGTAATAAAAGCTCAAATGAGACTCCCGAGCTTTACAGCTTTGTGTCTCTCTCAGTTCCAAGTAGCTTAAAGTGCTCATTTTTTTCCCTAGAGAATAGTGCCAGCACCCTTCAAAAAACGTCCCCACTACAGCTCAACGGTGTACTCAGTAACCCCAGAAACTCTCCATTAAATGCTCTCTCACTGTTTCTCTCAGCTCCAAGAATCCTATTTCCACGTGTTTTAGCAATGGGCACAAATGAAACCAAAAGAGACAGAATTGGCAGTAATTAAACGAGTTATTACTGTATCTGCGGATTCTTTCATACACATGTGCAGCCACAAATAGCCCAGACACTCACTGAATGAGTTAAAAGGATTTCTTCCCGAAATCAGCCAGACATATGATCAAATTAGCTGGCTTGATAGAGAAAAGTCATGTCTGCTTAGTGTCTCCTATAAGCACGCACATATGCTCCCTCATCTGTAGCTGGCAGTAGTTGCCATCCTGTGTGCACATGTGAGTGTGCACGTCTACAGTACATGTAATGGAGGGTTAGTACGTTTGCTCGTGTGCACATAACAGTGCAAATTTAGCAGTTTTAATCCCACGGGCTTTAATATATGTGTCTACATGTGAGCATTTGTGAGTGTGATGAGTGGTTTCTGCGAGTATTTTGGTGATGGACAGAAAGCTAGTGTGTGTATTTCCGTGTGTGTGTGTGTGTGTGTGTGTATGTGTGTGTGTGTCTCATTCTGCCAGCACCATTTGGCATTTCTCAAACAGCTGTCAGCTTCAGCCAAAGTGTTTCAGCTGACTGATCCTTAAACTGGGCCAATAAGTTCCTACACAAAACCCATTCCCTATGTGTGGACACTTAGGGTATATTGCTGCATCAATCTCAACACATCAATCCCCATCCTGTCATCCATTACTCTCTCTAACCATCTCTCTTTTGTGCACTCAATTCCATATACAGTACTTTCTCTTGTTCTACATTCATTTCTCTTCTCACTTTGTATTTTGCTCTCAGGCTACTAGCTTCTATGTGATGGTGCTGGGTAACTTAAAATGTGCTTTATTTTCCTCAAATCAGACACTTTTTGAGCGCTATTTATGGTCATTGTTTCATACAGTATGATGCATTTACATTATACATCCATATACGGCATATATAGCAAGCTTTGTTAGTAGCAGAGTATTTGCATTCAAATAGACAGGTGTTATTATGTAAATTACGTGCATCAGCATGTGCAGATCCATGGCACAGCATGTGGAGATTTAGGAGGTGTCCCAAATCAAATATACAGAACTGAAACTATAGTCCTTATAGAAGTTATGATGATGAAGATGGAACTTATGTTACAGTTACCTATTAACAGCGTGTTTGTTTGTTTCACTGTAAAAAGATACACCTGTTGCTCTTATGTAGTATTACTGACAAAGCAGTTGCTTAAGGAGTTTTTACTGTAGCGTTAAACTGCACCTCTTGTGTTCAGTTATCAACAGCGACCACAAGTGTCACCAATTCAACCAGGACGTGGATCGTCAATGTTATAAGGGGCTTTTTGCTAATTCTGGGATATTGCCGAAATGTAATTATTATGCGTTGTCTCTGTCAAGTAAATAATTAACCAAAGAACAAATAAGAAATTGGGTCAAATTCACAGGAGAATTGTTTTGTTTATTGCAGCAAGTTGTGTGTGTGCCTATTTACAACATGAGCACTTGTTACTGTATGAATGATGCAGTGTGTGTGTGTGTGTGTGTGTGTGTGTGTGTGTGTGTGTGGGTGTGTGTGTGTGTGTGTGTGTGTGTGTGTGTGTGTGTGTGTGTGTGTGTGTGAGAGAGAGCATGCACAGGAGACTACAGCACATACTGTATGACCACATCCCTTTAGAGTGCATCCATTTTTGCATGTGCATTGCTGGAGGCATAGAACCATGACAGAGCTGAACTGTACAGCATCTCCCCTGGTCCCACCCCCTGCCCTCCAACTACCCCCCAAGGACAGCCAGCCCATTACAGTAATTAACTAGAGAGGGGGTTGATGGATGGAGAGAAAGAAAGAGAAGGGTTAGGAGAGGGAGTAGAAGGAGGTATGAGAGATAGAGAAAGTGGTTTTGAGTGAGAGAGCAAGAGAGATAGAGGTAGGCTTGGGAAGGAGCAGAGGAGAAGGGAGGGGTGCGCGTGTGTGTGTTGGGGGGTCTTTTCTGCCGAGGCAGCATGTGGGTGGCGGCTGTTGTCCTTCCTGCCTGCCGTTAATCCCTGAGTGACTTTCACTGAATACAGTAAGAAGTGCAGTGCAGGCCATAGCCCCCGCAAATTAATCTAGCCAAGAGCCTGGAATGTGGACGCGCTGAAACCCCTACTTTACAACCCCCCCACCCCCACCCCGAAGGCAAGAAGCAGAAAAGGAAGGGAGAGAGTGAAAGAGGAGGAGAAAGAGAGAGAAGGAGATAAGTTGCTACTGTTATGTTCCAGTGAGTGCAGGAAAAATGTGGAGGACGGGAGGTAAAGGGAAAAAATGTGTGAGAAGGGAACGAGAGGAGGTGATGAGTAAGGAAGAAGTAAGAGAGATAGAGGGAGAAGAGATAAGGAAGACTTCAAAACTATAAGCATGAATGTGTGCACTAGCTCCGGTGACATCACTTAGGGACATGATGATGTCACTGACTGTAGGGTGCTTTTCTGCCTCGCCATCATGATGTCATTTAGCTCCAGCTCTGCCCTCAGATCTTCATAAACAAATGTTGGGTGTTGCTTTTTAAAGGTCCTCTGTGATTCATTAGTTGAGAATTTGTTTCAGTATGTTTGCTATACAGCTCATTTAGAGTCCATAATATTTTTTTTATTAAATTTGCATCTTCAGTACAAAGCTGAAGTCATGGTAGCTGGTAGCTCTGGATAAGACGCAAAGTTATACAATGTTACAGCAAAACGAAGCAAGTCTTCATGCTGTAATCCATCTAGAGCAATTGACACTGTTGTATTGCTAAAGCAAAGGCTCCTTAATTTTCTGAGCAAGCAGTAGGTTAATGTCCTTTTGTCAGATATGGTCTAAGAATGTGTAAAATTTAATTGATGCCTGATTGTCTTAATGCTGTTAATGGTGTGCCCCAAGGTTCTGTACTTGGTCCACTTTAATTATAGGTTTGGCATAAATAATTTAGGTGTTTCTTGCTGCCACTTTCTTGCAGGTTCTTCATTATGGTGACTTGTTATACATGAATGCACCAACATTATGTCTTCATAAGTTAAACTTTCTTTAAGACATTGCATAACTGGAAATTACCACATCACTGCTACTTATGCAACGGAAGAGGCTAGCTTTCTCATTATTCATGCCATTTGAGTTATCTGTTGTTGTTGTTTTTTTTTTTTACTTAAAAATTAATTTTGCATAAACTCCCTACATATCTTTGCAAATTGGTTACATCATCACAACCCCCTCTCATAATCTTGGATCTTAAAACATATATCTACTATCAGTGCCTGGTGTGCAGACTGAGATGGGTAAGAATTTTTGCTCTAGGCTCTTGAAACAACCTGCAGAGGGAAATTAAATTAAGTCTTCTGGTATCACAGTCTACATTTAAAGCCATTGTAGACTCCTTGGTGACTGATTCTGTTTACCTCTCTCTCTTAATGCTTAATGTCTCTCAGTCTTGTTGTCCCTGATTGCTGCTATTCTGTCCATGCCTAGTATCTGTGCCTTTAAATGCTGCTCTTTGCTAATAAATTGTTTTGTTTTTTTATTGTTGACAAGCTGAGCTTCCTCGTTGCTCAGCAACGTAATGCTTTCTGTGTTCGGCTGTGCTTGTGTTTCATCTCATCTCTCTGCATTTCTAGATGTTAAATCTCTCCTGCAGCTTCTATGCCTTGTTTTTGTCAGTGTCTCTTTTGTCTGCCATTAATCTAAATAAACAACTTGAAAAACAACAAACACATTTAACATCGTCTGTGTAGGCTTTTTACTTTTGAGTAAACTAGCAAGTAATTCTACTTTTACTTGTCTACAATTTCACATTCAACAGTGCAGTAGTTGTCATATTGCTAATACGATGGACCAAACAAATTGCCAGATTGGGTTCTATTGTACAACTGAATAATGATAAGAGATGGTGGCGAGGTCTGGAAACATTCTGTTTGGGAACTGGGATCTGAGAAGGAGAGTGAGTTAAGTAAAGAGCCAAATACCGAGAGTGAATTTCTGGGCATGAACACTTCAATAACATTTTCAAGGTCAAGATGTCAAGGTCGAGGGGGACAAGGTCAAAGAGCCGAGCAAAAGGTGTAACAGAGGGTTTTACCAGGTCACAGAACTAGAGACAGAAACTGACGTCCAGGAGACAGAATACAAGAAACCCACAGTCCTTCAAGGGGGAGAAGGCAAAGGCAAGGTCCAGATGAGAGGCATATACAAGCAATGTTTTGCAGAGTAATCAACGAAGGTGGAGAGTAGAATAACATCTTATAATCTCACAGGAAAACAAAGAACTGGGTGGTGTTTAAATAGGAACTGGCAGTGCATAAATGAAACTAATTGATGTAATTAGTGAAGCTGGTGACAGGAGGAACCAACAGAAACTGGAAGGGGAGAAAATAAAAGCACAAAACAGGAAGTGAGGCTAGGATCATGAGTAGTTTTACTTGAGTAAAATAATTTTTATCTATTTACACAGGTTAAATAAAATTACATCTGCTTTTAGCTCTAATTTGGTCTTCACCACCTCCTCCAGGGAAATATTATTCTATTATTTTATTTTGTTATTAAAACATACATATAAAGGGTAATAGATCCCTGGTTGAAGACTTGCAGGCAATACCAGCTCTTCTTTTTAAAATCACTTTTAAAATGCATAAATATCTGTTGTGTGGGGAGGGGCTGTGCCAACCATGACCAGCTGTTGTGGGAAAATTACATTTAACATTTGTTAACTGGGGTGCATTTCATATTATGGAGTTAAATGGGAATAATTCTGAATGTGGCTCTTGACCTTTACCACATGCCACCCTGTCTCATTCTCTGCATCCTTTGCACATCTTTTTTTTCTCACCCTTCACTGTCTAACAGCAGTTAACACGGAGGGGGGACGTTGCTATTATCCTGATGATTACATCTTGACTATGGCAGCTTATCATACTGGCCTCGTTGAAACCGAAAGGTTTGTCATTGTGGTTGCTACAAGGTTGCATCTTTTGAGGAACGCGGTAGTGGCTGCAGTGTTTTGTTATTGCATCAGCTCACCAAAGAGAGGGTGGGTGGTGCTGTCTACGATGGAGTCGGTTTAATCCTCATCCTCTCTTCTACTTCTGCTGCTGTTGCCTCCAGGGTGTCCAGGCAGAATCGGCCCATTTCTTCTCCCTCACCACAAGTTTGTGTATATACCTGTAGCTACAGCTAATTAAAAGCAACATTGCTGCGCAGAGATGGGGATAGTGATGCAATAACACCCATCTTTCCTCTCATTCATCTCTCTCCTCACTTCTTAACTCATTTTTTTTCCTTGTCTGGAGCTTAGTTCCCTCCTCTTTTGTCACAAATCTGTCTCTGTCATTCACTTCTATTACCAACAACAGTTTTTGTCTCTCTCCCATCCATCCTGTCAGCTCATACATCTTTATCTTAAGCAGCTGCTAGTCTTCCTCGTGGGGAGTACAATAACCAATTGCCATATTGCTACAGCCAACCAAGGAGCGATGATGAACGATGATAATACTAAACAATCTCCCCAATATCCTCTTTCATTTAGTAATCTGCCCCTGAGGCCAACGGGCATTTATTGAGCCCTGTCCTACAACGTTTGGCCTCGGGGTGCTTGCACGTCTTCCCTACAGTGGACTTGATTGACCTGATGCCTCATGAGGATGCCAAGCGGTTCTCTCATTTGTGACTGCTGTTCTTTTTTTTTGCCTGTGCTGATTGCCGGACCAGGCACAGCGGGGGTGAGGGAGGGGGCGGCATTTGTTTTATCCAACTATGAGAGGAAATGTGGGAAAGCTAATCAAACTGTGAACACACACACACACGCACACACACAAACACGGCTTGCAGCCGCCTGCAGAGTCATGTTATCAGGCATTAAACTGTGCACATGTAAGAGATAGGCTAACCCAGAGCGAGGAGTGCACTGACCGAAAGAAAACAGGCCCAGCATCACCATCTCACCCATGTCAAAATGTGTCTTCCCTTCTCATACCTCTTGCTTTCCAGTCACCATTCACATGTACATTATATTGTGACGCTGCCGGCTTAAGAACAGTATTTTAAGCTTTTAAATAATGTGATTAAGAAACAAACGTTTGCCCAGAAAAAGTCGGGATACAAGCTGAACAGTTGCCAAGCATAGCTGAAAATTATTTTGATAATCACGTGTCTTCAAAGAATCTAAAAAAATAAGTAAATGTCATTTGATAATCATGGTACTGGAGTGGCAAAGTTTTTTCAAATGTTCAAAATGTTACTTTGAAATGTGAAAATTATCCACAACAGTGCATTTTGTTTTTCCCTGTGAAAAAAGGGCACAGAATAGGGATTTATGAATGGATTATTCACTAAATAACAGTCAGGCATACAACAAGGAGCATCTTCAAATGTAAGCATAGACAAAAAGTACAAAAGATGAAAAGATCTGCAGCCTAGTCTCCTTCAGAAGAGTTTACATCAAAGAAATGTCCTTGTACATAGTTAGGATGTTAAATGACAAGGCTAAGTAAACGACAAAGAAGGCAAGGTCAAGTTAAGCAAAAATAAATGAAAGGAATTCGGTTTATTGACTTTGAATTTCTGCAGATACACTGTACAAGCTGAAAACCCTCATTAATTTCATAGCTTTTAATTTATGTCACTGATGCTGAGCAAAGCCATTAATTGCAACTTAACTAAGTAGATAAAAAAGATTCTTCAAGATGAAACCCAGAGCTGTAGTGACCTTCTCTGATACTCTTACAATAACCATGACTTTCTGGTGTGTTTCTATTTTTCTTTATTTTTCTCAAGAAGAACAAATGCTGACAAAGTCAGATGGCTTCCTTTTTATTTTGAACAGGTTCAATTCACGCACTTATTAAATAAGCAAACAAAATAACCCAAGGACAAAAGGGAATTATTTACATATTGGCCTAAATGAATATGCAATTCTCTGTTTGTGTGTTTTTCATCTGGACTGTCGAAGAGGTCGGAAAGAGGTCAGAACAGAATAATTTAATGTTTATTGGGATTTTTGCTTTTAATCAGCCATAAAATGCCAAAATACAGTTCAGTACCTCACAATCTAGGAAATGATGTGTAAAATATCAAATAAACACTGTGTCTTTTGAGAAGTATGTTCGATTTTTATTTCTAAAAGTGATTAATTTTTCTGATGACTTACTGCTAGCGGTGTGCATGGCTAGGCTAACACTGATGCTTACAGGAAAAAATATGTCTCCGCTTTACCACAACGCCCAGTGCCAAAAGTTTGTAACAGCGATTACTTTTCTTATACATATAGTGCCGATGAGAAGATACAGTGCCGCAAATACTGTATCTCGATATGAATCGCTGGGAAACAGCTAAAGCTAGCTAAATTTAGCTTAGCTTAGCCTGGACTGGAAATGAGGACACAGCTAGTTTGGCAGCTGTTCTTTACAAGTCATACAGCGTTTGTTCAATATGTACAGACCCTAAAATACAACATTACACACCCCAGTTTCATGCGTTTATGCATATTTATTTTTTTATTGCCTATAAGTTGAACTAGATAGCTATTCTCCCTTTTCAGTAAGCACTGCACTGTACATATATCGTCCCGATCAACCACCTACTGACCATGTGCCATATGTGGATGTGGATCACCTTCAATAACACAGATAATTGCAGAGACCAAGACTCAAGTCAATTTTGACACCCGCTGATGGCTTTGTACAGCAGAGTGGCATCGGACAATAACTGCGGATCAGGTGTCAACAGTTCCAGCCGAGAGCACCCAGCAAGCACTCGAGACTAATTACAGCCAAAAATTGTCTCCACAGAACTGATTAGCCGCTGCTGACACCATACGAGTCTTCCCATGTAGCTGGGTCAAAAGGTGGTGAAGCTTCCTGGACTGCAACCAATCAAAAGCTTAGGAGATTTTTTTTAAGAAAAGCTATTGGTTAAAATTAAAAAAATAAAAATAAAAAAGACACAACGTCAAAATATTCAACAAAGTGCTGAAAAGGTTCTTCTGCATGTTTTCCTAGTTGAGACTTTGGACGTGCAGAGCGGAAAAAGTGGATACACACTATGGGTGATGGAGAAAAAATAAAGAAGCCCTGGATGGTTTCGTGTGCTCTAATTGGCTCCTCTGGCTTACACCTTCACAGGTCATCGAGTACAGGCAGACACAGACTATAGTGGTGTGGATAGCTGGGGTCAAAAGGTGATATAGTGCTCTATATGCTCTGTGCCTCTGTGTCGGTTCATATCTGCAAAGCATGCCCGAGTGCAAGTGTGCGGGCAAGCATGTGTTCATGAGTTTTATTTAACTCCACATTTTAGTTTTTTTGTAAAAGTCAAGAACAAGAGAAAAGAACTAAACAAATGGAAGCTAGAAGGACATGGAAAAAGCTCTGCAATTTGCTGGCTGCTTTACTAATTGAGCTACCGCAGCACTTCTCAAGAGGCTGGTCGGCTCGGAGATTGGATGGATTGATACGGATGCACGCTCGCACAAACACATGCAGAGAAAAAGGGAGGCAGAGCTACAGAGACAGAGAGGGAGAAAGAGAGAGAGATAGGAAATGCCTCAGACTAGCTTTCATCTGTTGTTTTCTTCGACAAATTCGATTAAGTTCTGCACGGGCAAAACAGAAGAGATGGTTGCCTGCGCTTAAAAGCTCAGAGAAAGCCAGCACTGCTTCACCAAGTGCTGTTTTTTTAGTCCAAGGATGCCTCTCAATAAGAATCCATTCACTGCCAAAGAGACATTTACTTATGTTTGACAGGTTTTCTTCTGAGCAGTTCAAGGGAAAACTATTTCCACACAACAGTCCAACATCAAAGTACTTTGGAAATAATGGTTTCAAAAAGGTTATAACATGCACTCAGACTGAGGGCATCCTTCTTATCTATCTTTTGCTTCTGCCCAAGCGCTGTCTTAGGATGCAGGAATTAGTCATATGCTGAAACCGCTAAAGAAAGCCTGGGAGAGCCAGAGAGCGTTCGAAAGCAAATAAATCTCTGTTTTGTTGCCATTAAGCCTGTGTCAAGCAGGAAAGCGCCAGCGTCATCCGGAGAGGCGAATGGGCTCGTCTTCGACTCAGCTTTGCATCTCAATGCGGACGATCCCTCCACATACAGCAGCGCTCAGATTAGCACATCATTTAGGATTTTTAATGACACCCTAAGGCGCTATCATACTTTATTTATTTATTTATTTTTTTAGTCATGATGATGAGGCACACATTTGATTCCTGCCCATGAAGAGTGCTCCCATGTGAACCAGCTAATTTTATTGCTGTAATTGTGAGTTTACTTTACTAGAGGTAGTCCTGTACAGTGTACATCTATAAAATAGAGAATGTTTTTACAATATGTTCTGTTTATAACGTTCATCGGGGACCGTGTTGTCACAAACCTTATTCTGAAACCAAGAAAGCTGCATTGTTCGTTAATTAGACAGTGAAAAGGATTTTACATCAGCAACATTTTTACTTAAGATTCAAATGCTTGTTAATCCCCCTTCTACTGGAATCTCGCAGAGTATTATTGGGTATACAGAAATAATGAAAACAACTCATCAGCATTAAGTTATTGTTTCCCATTCTTGGACTAATTTAGCTTCTAGCCACTAGCATGAATAGCTGAGGACGCTAATTAACAAAACCAGTTCAAGAAGTAATTAACACAACGGCCGAGCTGCAATTTGTTTCTGAATTAGCTGAATTGAAACTGAGCTCGTCAGACGTTCGGTAAACAGTCAGCCTGACTAAAATGACTGAGCTGGCCTTCATTCCAGCACAGAGACTATGACACACCGTTACCTTTCCCCATTGGCTTGTGAATGACATTTAATACAGTCTGAGCATCATTTGGGGAAAATAATGCGAGTTGTTTAACTAAACCCAGGGGCCGTTTCAGACTACATTTGTGATGACAGCCGGGCCTCAAGGCTCACAGTGGAAGTATTTCCCCCGAGGATGCTGGGAAACAGGAATACTAACAAGCCAGGCCAGCACCATGACACAGATTCTCCACAAAATGTGTTTTGTTCACTGGATTTTAAAACTAAATTCACACTGAAGTAAATCAGCTGAATAAATTACACCTCGAACGTTGTGAAAGTAGAGACAACAATATAATTATAACTCGTCAGGGCTACCTCTTGGCCTTGTTAGGCATGACGTAAATGCATGGACATCCCAGCAGTCCAAGCGTGTCTCCAGGATGCATGCGTCTGGTTCGGGGGCAAACGTCTCTTATTACTTGAATTCGCAGACGGGCATAATTAGCGAGCTCCGCTTTGCTGTGTTCTCTGTCTGAACTCTGCTTTCTCCAGCAGCACAAACAAGGACCATCTAATCATAGTCTCCTGTTGCAATGATGGGTTCAGTGCATCTAGAGGAAGCGCCTTTAAGCAATTAACAAGTGTAAACAAGTCAGATTGGCACATGTCAGAAGGAGCACCCTGCAGTGCAGGCAGCTGCATTAAGGGACTGAGCACAGGGTGCGTTCAAACAGATGTGTACATACGTACATGTGATTAATTCATTTGCATATGTGGGTGCTCATGTGTGTTCTTCTTTCCTTTCACAGTCATATTTTAATAAGACAAAAGCAACACAGAGAAATCTGTACATTCAGAGATACAGTTATAATTAATGCTAGAACAGTATTCTGTTAATTTACATTTGGTTTAGTGCTGCATGATATTTACTGGCATAGAGTGGCCAACCTAAAAAAGCCATTCAGACTGGTTAACTGTTCAGTTTCGAGCAGCTTAGTTTACTTCAATGTGCACATCAGAGAGGCAGACTGTACTGTAATGATGATGCCACCCAATGACAAATCCTTGAGCTGCTCCACTGACAGTAAGTAACAGAACAACTCCAATGACAGCATGACAGCACCCACTGTGACTTTTCTGAATGTGGAGACATTTTTAGTTCAGACCGGCGTTCCTGCAAAACCAACACTGATGGAGCCTCTCAAAAAAATAATTGCCTTAGTAATTTCTTGTCATCTGACAAGATGAAATCGTCAATTCAAGTCAGATGTCTCTCTCAGAGATAGAATTTGTGGTGTTGTGTGCTTCTAAATAATGATGTATCTGTCCAAAATCCCTTCAACGCCACCATTTAAATTCTCCTCAGACACCAATTCAACATAATGTTAAAGATGTGCTGTGATGTGGAAGTAAATAAGGAAATGCACATTGCCCGAAGTACTAAAGGTCATTATAACATTATAAGGTGAATTTGGAAACATGATGCAACATGTGTTAGTTTTTAAATGTACTGTATCCCGGTGGCAGCAGCATATAGCTTGTCATAGCAGCAGACGGACTTTGTGTAGGACAGACCTGTGAGTGAGATGGTCAGGCAGTCCACAGTGCAAGCAGGGGTGAAGTGGCGCTGGTGGCAAAGAAGGGGATTTTATGTGTGTACACCTGCGTTCAGTGCTCTCGTAAAATAGTAACTACCTCGTGAAAGTGGGCTGCTCACAATCAGTAAAAATGCTGACATTACCAAATTTGTCATTGACCAAAGAAGCTGTTAGTATCTGCTAGAAAAAGCCCCAAGATCACATGTTTCTATTCAAACTGCCCGAGAAAACAAATCCCTGAATACGTGTTGTTAGTATTTGGAACAGATTCATCATTTATTTTAGTTTTCCATCTCAGGTTGTTTGTATAAATTGGTAGCTTTGGAAATAAAATAACACAGTACGTGGATAAAATAGGGGGAGTACATTTTATCAAGTGTTACCTTCCAGTTTGACACATTTTTAGTCACAGTTCACAATGATTGTATGAGACACGTTAGTTATGGTTTAGTAGGACACCTTCTGCATTCCAGTAGGTTTTACTGTATAATCATCAATACATTTATATGGGTGACAGTTTGATGACAGGGCCGGACTGGACACTTTAAAAGTAGACACACCACTTAAATTTCTGTGTCAAACTGAGAGCATTATAACTTGAATCACTGTACTTTAACTTCAACCACCATCTCTTCAGTCAGCCTAACCAGGTCGTTTTCAGGCCGAACCATAATCTTGTAGATTTTGTTCCTGTTGTAGTTTTTGTGTGTAAATGTACCAACGCTGTAGCTCTGTATCTGTATCCTACTATCACACTGCTTTAAAGGAAAGACATATGCTCTAGTGACACGTTCTAGCTGTGAGACGGGTGCTGTTCCTCTTAATTTTTTTCCCACGGTGCATTTCATCATTCTTCCATCACCGCATGTGAGATATCCAGGCAACAGGATTCCTATTAAAATTGTATGACTTTTCATTCTAGACAGAAGGAATTTGTCAACACGGCTGCTGTGGCAAACTCCTGGGAGCCATTAGGGGCTTGTGTTCAAAGTCAGAGTGATTAAAGGATGCTTTGTTGGACACATAAAAGGGAGAGGGAGCGAGTGAGAGACAATGGGAAACAGTGAGGAACCTTCTCCGTATGTCCTGCTCATCAAGGTGATCCAGCTAATGGATGTTAAAGCAACACCATTGTGGTACAGAGGACTTCCTGAGCTTCTTGGTTTGCCTTTTTCTACCAGGAAGGATGGTATATTTGTGCCTGTATCATCTTGAGGCTTTAACAAGGATTGATACCATAGTACCTTCCCTACAAAAGTCTCATCTGTGTGTGCTACGTTTGCCTAAACTGAATTGTAGCATTAACGACCTAAATACCTTAACAACTAAAATGCTTCTAGTGCTAATTTATATTAGCTTGTTAACTAGTAGGCTGATAAATAAGGTCAACGTGTTACATGCTTTTCGCGTTAGCACTGTGACTGTGAGAAAGCTCACCTGTTCCTATGGTAAATCCAGCCTCAGCTGATAGAGGTGTTCCACATGATGTTGTCAGGTCACACGACACCTCGACGTTTTCCACACTGGACGTGTCACCGTTTGCTCCTTGTTGTCACATTTTTCACACATTTGTCTAATTGATCAACCGCTTCTTTGGCCTAGCTTTATCCAGCCAGGGGAAAGTGTATGTATGAAAGTACACTTGTGCCAGTACCTGAGATCTGAGATCATTTCACCCCCTCTCCGCAATGACAGAAATCGATTGCATCTATGAAAAGAGAAAGTAAGCCCAAGATTAAATTTTCCATGTAACCCCCGGCCACTTAGCAAGCCACAGTTATAAATAACATAAAATAACAGTTTTGTGCAAAGGGTTTTTTCGTAGGACAGTAAACATATACAAGGGGCCACTAACTGGCCTGTGGGGCCACGAGGGGGTCATTTGGGCATGGGCAGTCTAAATTACATAGACATCCTGTAGTTAAGATCATGTTTATTTTGTCTGACATCACAATAAATTACTTTTTGTAAGTTTGAGTCCTGTAAGTAATTAGGTGTTGCAGGTCAGTAACAAGGGGTAATAATCCAAATCAGCATAAGTGTCAGCTGGAGATGGCTTCAACGCCCTGCAACCCTTACAAGCGGTATAGATAATGAATGGACAGATGAATAATAGACAATATAGTTCTTACAGTGCCTTTGCTAACTATAAATAAACCATGAAATTTTTATTATTTAAAAACAAAGACTGAGTCAACAACATTCGACTGGATGACAGATGACCGGTGTAACGTATTGCACCAAACGACATCTGTACAGTGCATATCCAGCCTCCGCTCAGTGAGCGCAGATGAAATACAGAGCCCTGCTGGGCTAATTTAAAGCCCAGTTGTGTCCCTCGCCCCCACACATCCTATCAGTATCCCGGCATGATTATTTCACTACATGTTCCACATGTAATGGAAAACCATGCAATCTTCTGAGTAGAAATGGTTCGTGTGTGATGATGTGTGTTAAATATGTGTAGGAGACGTACACATATGAATCCATATCCTCGTGAGAGCGTTATTTTGTGAATGCATGAGTGTGTTTGCTTACTGTATATGGGGGAAAGTCACACTGCAGTATTTCAGCAGAGCGTCTGCTGATATATTGGCTTTGCCAAAGAATCCCCAGTGATCAAGTCCAATTCAGCAGCCCTGCTCTAATAAGCTGTGCACATCAAGGCTTTTCTCCCTTTTTCTCTCTCCACCTCGCTCCCTCTCTCTCTTATCCTTCCTCCTGCTTTTTCCTTTGACTGCCACCCATTAGTCAAAGCAGACCACACAATAGAACTCAATCACATCTGGCAATTTAAATTAGTTCTATTTTCTCTGTCTCTTGCGCTTCGTAGCATCTCTGAACGAGAGTGGCCCCAGCGTCACGGCTGCACCGAGATTATTTTGCTGCCATTTATCTACGTGCGTGTGTGTGTGTCATTATTTCCAAATCCTACTCTGAGCATAACAAGGAGAACAAAGTGAACGGAGCCCAGCAATGACAGGGCCGCACTCATCTGGTTTTCTAAAGATATTATAACAGAATTCCAACACTGTTCTGTCGGGGGCCATTAGCTTTTGCATATGCGTCGGTGATGACGGCGGCGTGCATATACATAAAGACAGATAAAATTTAAACAGCTTGTCAATTAGACAGTCCCTAGGCGCCTCTTTTATTGCTCTTTCCTTTTGAGTTGCCGGCACAGGAAGCGGGGCTAAAACACACGCGGGCCGACAAGCCTAATTAACAGATAAATGCCACCCTGACGCATTTTATCCTGCGACATAAAAGCGCCACGTGCGAGTGTTTTTTTTTGTTTGTGTTTTTTGGACGTTTGTTATGCCAGTGTCTGCTCTTTGTCCCAGCATGCATTTGGGCTTGCGTGATGTAGTTCCTCTGACAGCGGTGCTATGAGATAAACACATTAGCTGTAACAAGCTGCCTGCACGGAGAAGCAGAGAAAAACTGCTTCAATAATAAAGCAAGTCACAAATGACGCGCTGTTACTTTTAACACAAGCGAGCCCACAGTCCACACACGCTCACGCTGGCCACGCTTCATAATCACTCTTTATCTTCTGCTCTCATTTACACGTACACACGGACGCCGACGTACACACCCCCACACACACACACAAGGCCTTCTTCTTAAGAGAAAGCTTGGCAGACAGCTGAGAGCCTTGGACCTTGCCGTGACTGATTGGGAGTGTGTACGACTCTGAAGGCAGTGACACCTCTAACCCAGGTATAAATAAATCACGGCGGCGAAGAGACAGAGAAGCAGAGGAGTAAGATAAAGAAGTCTCACTCAGGGAACAACACAGCTCTGCGTGCCAGAGAAATCAATTAAACTAATGTGTTGTACACATTTAAAGGCTGATCTGAAGTTTCAAATGCTGCATTTGAAGCTCGTGGGTGTCACAGGTTGCACGTGCTGCGTGCGCGCAGGCACACTGAGGTCATTAAAGCAAACTGTTTGTTAGGTGGTGAAGATTTGTGAATAATTAAATTATTTTTTTGAGTCTGGTTGATGAGGCACTTTGGTTTAGACTGAATTAAATGATGCTCATGGTGATTAATGATATTGTGGGTGTGTTTATCACATTACGTTACGCTAAAGCAGACACTTTGTACATGTTTCATAATCAAGTGTAGTGATTGGGCCTTTTTTTCAATCTACTCACGCTACATGGACCCAGCATCAATCGCACGCATGCAAGTATGCTCTATGTCTTTTAAATGTACATACAAAAACCCAGCAGTCCTGCGTCTTGGCAGGTGTGACATACTGCTCATCCAGCAGGGGACAGGAGGAAAAGTCACAGTCAGGTCACGCGACTGCTGCCAATCACTGCTGCCAAAAAAACAAAACACAGCAAATAAAAGAGAATCCTTAGATGTTAAGTTCATCTTGAGTAAATCCCACATAGGCACAACTCAGACGCTAGGTCCAGCTGGTGCCAACAGTGTAAAATACACTAATCCCAGAGGCTAATTTAATTTTTTATTTAACTTCATAGTTTTATACTATAACATGTTTCATATCAGCTTTGCTGTTGTTCGACTTCTGCAGTGAAACCATCACTGGGACTGTGTCACGTCAGGTTCATTTCGAGAGGCACGTCAGTCAATTTGACTCCAATCTAGCAGGGCGTTTTTAAGTTGGGCCTCACATTCAAGATGACAACTTTTCGGCTGTGTATACCATGGTGCCACACAGAAGATGGGAAACTCTGAGCTCTGATGTCGCTTTAGAGCCGCTCGTGCTGACACAGTAGAGCTCCCAGTCGCTCTGTGTGTTCACCTTCTTGTCCTTGCTCCTCCTCTTCTCTCTTTGCTCTTCTTACCTGTAGTTCAATCCCACTCTTCTTTCTTTCTCTCTCTCGCTGCCCTTCCATTTAATTTGGTCAGCCAGTCAATAATGCTGCAGTAATTGGTCTCCAGTTCCCACAGCCTATTCACATGTCAAAGAAACCGGCTCCTGTCTCAAACCACCTTCACCACTTTTATAAATATAAAACAAATCCAGCCCTCCCACTCACCTGCTGCCAATTAACTGAGCCGCTCGGCTAATTAGATTTGTTGCAAACTCTCCTGGTGCAGGGCTGTGATGAGAATTTCACTTGTTCCTTAGCAGTTAACATAACTCTTTATTTCTGCCCTAGTCTTGTGGTTTTTAGCCTGATGTACTAGTTTGTGAATTTGCCCGACATGTTGTTTACAATCTCTGTACGAGCTAATGAGCCCGCTGATGGTTAATTACATTTGTGTTTATTTTTAGTGGGGGGGTGGGGGGGGGGGGGGCAGTGTTGTCTTTCATCACAGAAACCTCTTTCCACCTCTTTTTGTTTTTTTTTTCATGCGCACGCAGACACACAAGCTATTGTTTTACCCCCTTTTTCTTTTTTTTTTTTTTTTTTTGTCTTTACTTTGTCATGCCTGCATTGATTAAGTGGCACGGCGAGCAGCTGGGGAGCGGCAGCGTTCGGGAGTGATAAAATCCCTTCAGGTGGAACTCTGTCAACACCTGCCATCTCTGCTCTGCTCTCAGCAGATGCAGGCAGGCACCCGGGCAGAGAGAGGAACAGCAAGCACAGCGGCGCAGTGCAACAGCACTTCCACCGTCTGCTGCACCCTGGACAGCTCACTACCAAGGACAGGTCAAGTGTGCTGTTAGGTGTGTGTGTGTGTGTGTGTGTGGTCTTTATAGAAGAAAGGGCAAATCAAGGAGAGGAGTGTGTCAGTGCATCAACTGAGAAACTTTTCCTGAACACCAGATGTTTTTCCAGTCTTCACACTCCAGTCTCAATCAGGCATTTGGGTTCTTTTAGCCTTTGGACGATGGGGCCGGCTCTCGCTCTCTCTTATCTAGCTTCCTCCTCCTTCACACGGCTCTCATCCCTTTGCTCTCACGTGTTTGGAGAGCAAGTCATTTCCTGCCATCTTTGCTGTAGCTTCCTTTTTGTGGCAAACAGCTTTTGCTCCCTCGGTCCCTTCGTCCCCCTGCAGACACAAACAGCTGCATATATATGGATCCAAATGAGGCTGTGTGAGCTTTTATTATGGCTTTTTATTATATATTAATATTTATGCCCCTGCCAACTAAGATAACGACAGCGTTTGAATTTAGCGCTCGCAATTAACAAGTTGAAGCTGCTGCTCATGGGGTTTGTGAGTGTGTGTGTGTGTGTGTGTGTGTGTGTGTGTGTGTGTGTGTGTGTGTGTGTGTGTGTGCAGGCAGCAATGAGAGACCATGAAGAGGGGGAGTTAAATGTTCCATTTAAATGTTAAGTCACGAACTAAAGGCCAGATTAAATCAATCTTGTTGAAATACAATTAGGATTTTCCTGCTATAAACTGGATGCTGCTGCTTTCTCTCTCTCTCTCTCTCTCTCACACACACACACACACACACACACACACACACAAACAAAGACAATGGCCTCAGTGAATGGAATAGATAAGGACGTCTATATATGGCTTTATGATCAATCCATTAATATTATTTTATCTGAAAGCAGCACTGCTGATGGGCAGATTGAGCTAAATGCATTTTTAATCGTGGTTCCTCTTAAGAATTTATTGCACCCACCTTTTTCCACATTCCAATTTCCCTTCTTCTTATATATCAATTATGCTCATCGAATTCGGGATGAAAGCTTAAAAATAGAAACATGAAATGAAAGGAGTTATTTATCCAACTGTCAAGAATCAAGCGTAACCTGCTTCTTGTCGTGGGGTTTTCCTCACAGCTCAGAGTGTGTGTGTGTGCGTCACAGACTCTGACATCCGAAGAATTGAATGGTCTTAGTCATCCCTGTCAGACATAGGGGGGACGGGGCAAAAAGGACGCAGCATGAATCACTCCTACGTCTATTCTGCGGCGACTTGGACCATACAGACATGAGTGATGGCACCGGTGGTGACAGCACGGTGGGGTGGACACATGTGCATCTGCTACATTGGGCACGTGAGTGTGTTTTAAATGGTGCATGAAGGGTGTTTTTAAATATATACCTAAAGCAATGTTTGAACAAGGTGAAGCCTACTGTCTCTAGTGTCCCATGCCACATACTCAAACTATATACAGTAACAGTCTCTATAATACAACTACAGCTCCCTGATTTACTGCACCTGTAGACGTATCAACAGACAAGCCAAACATCATTTTAGCTTGCTTGGAGTGCGTCATACATCACATAGGCTGCTCATGCTAATTGTTAATATAAAAAAAACATATGTTTAAATATTAAACTCTTGTTTTAAGACATTTGTTTTTGTGCAGATAAATAATGATAATTACCAGGCAAAATATTTTCTTCCCTTCCTAAACAGCTTCTGGTGGTGGCCTCATGTTCACAAAGTTTCTGGAAAAACTTTCATATTATTATGAAAGTATTAGATTAGGTCATATTCTGCCAAAATGTTGAACTCAGTTTATTATTAGTTTAGATTTGCTCATTAGCACTTAGCCAAAAACACAATGCAGTGTTTTATTACTTTCTCAAGACCACACGGCAGCTCAGCGTTGGTGCCATGTTGTATTTTCTTGCTAATATTGCTTCAGTACTTGTTTGTTTTCCCCTGAGTCCTCTGTGAATGGGCTTTGGAAATGTGAAATCACGCATTGAAATGAAGCTCAAAGCAGGTGAGGAGCTATAACCGCCAGATCAATAGCGACAGGTCAGAGAGACTGAGAGCACGCAGGTGAGTTTGTCCCTGAGGATAAACGTGGACAAAGCACAGATGGACGGACCACACAGGCTTGAATCATGACGTGATTCAAGAGCCGCAGCATAATCGATGAACCTTCTTTCAAAACCAAACACAGGCGCCGATACATGTCTGAGAGAACGGCAGATCTAACAGGTAATAAAGCCATTTCTGGTCGCACACAAAAATGTACAAAGACTTTGATGGACAGTCACACGCTTTGTAATTCTTATCCAATTCCGCCACCTTCGATTTCATGTTGAATTCTACTTGGCTGAGTTTTACAGCACTAATAAGGTATCCAATGTTCTCTGGAGCCAAAGCTTGACATCTCTTTGGGGGTTGCTGGGCTATTCTTATAAATACCTGAGCATAATAGGAGTCTTGGCTGCAGGCGAGTGAAGACGTTCACTCAGCTGGTGGAAGAGATGAATGTAGCTGGCTGGGCTCAGCTGCTCATTAGTGAACAGGTCCAGTTATCCTTCCTGACAAGTCAGAGATGTCTAATCTGAGCCTAGCACAGCATTATTCCAGACATTTCTCAACCAGTCAGGCAGAGCAGAGAGCCACAGGATCCACGGAGAGCCATGAATATTTCAAAAAACGCCACCGTGTCGACTGAATTATTATTTCCCCACACTGTGTGTTTCAGCATTACGGTTGTTTCAGAAATCAGTCAACTCTTTGCAAAGCAAGTTTTATTTGAGCTTCATAAAGCAGGAACGTCCCACAGAACCAGCGAAAGCTCAGCTGCGAGGGAGAAACAAGCAGATATATCTCCTGTGTGTCAACAACCACATGTTGATGTCCCCATCCTCCCACGGCATCCTCACACCTGATTTCTCTCCCTCTCACACATATTCTCTGCAGCCGTCGACTCACATCTCTCTGACAGTGATATGCCGCTACATGTGAGCACGTCACTGCAACTCAAGCAAAAAATAAATAATGAAATAAAAATGGCTTATGGCTTCCAGGGGAAGTATCCATCCTTGCCCCAAAGTAGAGGAGAGAGGTGCTCGGATTTTTGCAGGTTTAGGACCGAGCGGATTAGAGTGGATGTTGATCGTGTTCGGTGGGTGGAGAGAAAATCAGGGACACATTAAAAGCTTTGATTTTTTGATGGAGGCTTTATGCCACTCTAGCGATGTTATCATTTTGTTCTCTGTGGAATAGAAAGAGGTTTGTTCATTTCAGCTACAGATTCAGAGAGTTCTACTTTAGTTAGTCTGTAAAACTAACATCCTCTGGGAGGTTTTACACATCAGAGTTTGCCTTCAGATCCTGGGGAGAACTAATGCACTAGTGAATTAAATGCATTTCTGCATAAATGTGTCTATAAATAGAGTCAGACAACTAATATTAGCTAAGTACAAACACACTGATAGGTGGATCTGTGCCTTCAGTGACCACCGTGTCTCCTTTTGCAACAATGATTTCAACTAAACTATAATTTAATTAAGTAATATTGTCAGAGCTAATTCATTTGTGGTTGACTAAAGTGGTTTCAGCAGGAATATAAATTAAATGAGAGAGTTGAAATATGACGTCTGGAGCAAGACAAGGTTTGGGGTAAAGCTGCAGCACTTTTCTGAGTTCACTCCCTGGTGGTGGGGGAAGACCTATTGATAGGTACATTTTTCCCTCTCAGTCAGGAACGGATTCAACAGACAAGTCATTATTTTTCATTCAGAGGCCAGAGATAAAACGGCTGCGGGGCCTGACACTGATGTATGAGCATCTCATTGAGGAAAAAAATCCACTCTGCTGATTCCCTGAAACTAAAACTAGGCTAATAGTCAAAAATCTAATCGAACGTGATTAAAAACTAAATGAATAAAACGGACGGGGGCAAAAAAAATACACTGGCCTAGTGCTGCATAAGCGCTAACTCAGTCGAGCGATTGGCAGGGAACGATGGGTTTCCTGACGGGAATGCAGCAGATTTCACTCTCATCTGCTAATTGAGGAGATAATGTAAATCATCCTCACAGTCAGTGGACTGAATGGCCCTTTAAAATCAATGGGAGTTCCAACAAAGCACCTACTATGGTTCGGCTCCTGGAGGAGTGAAGCTGATCTGATCACGGGGTTTGTTTTGCCTCCAGCCTTTCATGATGGAATATTTTAATAGCGCTGAAGGTTAATGACAGATCTACGAGGAAGCCGGGGCACCAGAGGACAGAAGGGGAGCATCATGCCAACCTTATCCCATCATTTCCGGACACCACCGACAGCCAAAAATGATACCACGACCAATGATCGGAACGGACAATGAACGGGTGGGATAGGATGAGAACAAACGCAGGTCTTCCGAGCAAATTAAAAACCAGCACACTGTCAAGATCTTTGCTGAATCCTTCTTCATTTAGTCAATTCCCAACTGTCTCACTAAAAACGCCATCCTGTTCTTTTTTTCACTCTCAGTTTCACGACAATCAATAGAAAATCCCAGTGTGCTGTCGTAGTCTAAAGGTCTTTGGTATGATTGTATTGGGGAGGAGGGGAAACCCTTAATGAGAGTGTGTGTGTGTGTGTGTGTTTGTGTGTGAGGGCATTTAATCATTCTTCCTTATTCAACCACTTATCATGCCACAGCAAAACTAGCCTTAATGGCCTGGCTGTGCTAGGCAGGATATTATTTCATACATGGGGGAATTAAATGAATGCACGACAGAGTTCAGTCTGTGGGAGACAAATAATGGGAATGGGCTCGTCTTAAAATATTGGATTTCTTAATGAATGGAAGCAGTTAATCTGAGGCTTGACTGAGAATTGTCAAAAGGCTGGAGATGAAAAGAGGGGAGAAAGGAGAGGAGGTAATAAAAGAAGAATGGGAAACACCATGTTTGCGATAAACACTGTGATTTCCTCCACATTACAAACCAGCTCCTGGCTGTGACACAAGCGTGAAATGCCGTGAATGCACACGCAGCAGTGGTTAGACTGTCCCCAGTGGAGGGTTTAGATGGAGGTCACCCGTTGGTTCTCCAGCACCGTCATTATCTGACAGGGAGGGAGCGATAAGAGGTTGCTGATAATAAATGCTCCGTCGTGATTGGAAATAATCTTGACAAGAGTCTCTCCAGCAGTCAAAAAAAAAAAAAAAAAAAAGTCTATCAATGAAACAGGATTGAATGTGACATGTTTTTGTGCCAGCCTCACAGAAAATGAGCATGCCGCGGTTTTCAAATAAATCTGGGAATAACACTCGTGCAACCTTTACCTCAGAGTGAAGAAATGAGGGAGGCGATGAGCGTTCATTTTAAGCAAGCTAAGGCGGTTCGGGAGAGACATCACTGGCTAATTTCAAGAAACTGAAGAACTGATGACCTCTTAGATTACTGCCCTCCAGTAGGCTACTCAGTCCCAATAGACGGTACTGTGACTCTAAGGTTAGAGTGCAGCCTCCATCAATGCCAGAGAGGTTACCGTCCTGCTCTCCTGTTGTTTTGGCTTCACCTGTCAAGTTTTCAAATGTTTAGTTATTGAATTTAGATGATAACTAATAACCTGAAGGACTGTGCAAAGCATGGGTAGCAGAGGGTGGAAGAACATACAGTAGCAGAGCAGGGAGGGGCGTGGCCAGGTGGAGCAGAGCGTCTTTAAAAAAAGAGAGATACACTCATAATATTAATTCTAATTCAGCATTTGGCTGGTTTTGATGCTTACTTATGAGACATATCACACAATACCTTTAAGAACAACACTAGGTTACTAATCTCTGTAACAAGCTAACTCTGATTAGCCAACATGTCCAATGTAAGCGGCTGTGTTTGCAGATGCATGATCGACTCCTCACGCCGGCGTCACTGGGTTTTAAAAGGCCTGCTCGACCTGGTGATCATTACAGGGCTGTCGGGAGGTTATGGGGCCGGGGTTTTGTAGTCAGCTCCGAACACTGGAGCTAAACATTTATTTAAATGACCTCAAACACACCTAAAGCTGAAATTCAAGACTTTCACCTCCGTCGTTGTTTAACTTAAAATCCAATTGTTCTTGAGCACAAAGCCAAATCAATAGAAAATTCATCACTGTCCAAAATCTTAGAGTCTGCACATTACTCCGACCTGGTGCAGTGGGCAAAAGTTTGTATGTGAGCCACTGTGAAGTTTGACAATATGCTGCAAATTGACTGTTTGTGATTCGGGACGTGGCCGGGTGGATGAAGGGACTGGAGCGAGGGTCACGTCGCTGCCATTGTGCAGCGTGCATCACTGTCTCCATTCATCTTGTGAGGTGTGTTTCATAAAGCTCAGTGGGTGATTTGTTGGTGTGCTTCGCATTTTGGTTTGGTTTGGTAAAGATTTACAAACATGACAGGAAAAAAAAGGTTCGATAATCAGAAGTACTGATTATCATCCCAACGTAGTGCACAAGTCATTATTTGATATCATCAGACCTGCTTCTTCTTATCACAGGGAAATCTGCTTAATGAAGCTGTTACCAGCAGCAATGTGCCGGAAAGACGAGGCTCTGGGAAAAAACTGCTTACAGAGTGTCAATCAGTGCAACATCATAATCAAGATTTTATAGAGTGTGTCAGTCGTTTCTGAAGTGAATTATCCATCTTACGTGAGGTGCAGGTCAAACTCCAGCTTCTTCAATTACATTAAACTTTTTGTTTCGGTCTGCAGACAAACTTCAGGAGGGGTCATTAATCTGTGTTTTCTCCATTCAACACTGTGGATTACAATCAATACACTTTATCTCACCGTGGCGTAGGCACACCACTGCAGGGTAAAAGACGCAATGGGGCTGAGGGGGTTTTAGTTTCTGTATGCAAACAAAAGTGGATCACCGAGTTTAAGAAACAAGAGCGATGGAGAGAGAAAGAGCGCGTGTACCCCAAACTTAATGCTTGGCAGTTTGTGCAGGTTGTGCTGGCGGTGCAGTCACCTTGTTGCTCTTCGTAGGTCCTCGAGGGACAATTTTGCAGAGCAACAAAAGAAGCGCGCGAGCCGGAGCAGTCTGGCTAAACAGATGCTCACCTCGGACTGCCCCTCTACTTTTTGTCCACGCACAGTGGCACACAGCTGTGGTCACATTCAGACGATGAGCAAATCTCTGAACCCTTGAATTCCAAGCCAGAGACAAAAGCATCGTGTCTTCACAACATGTGCTTGTACTTTCCAAAATTATTCAATTATGATATCTACTATACTACAATAGTGTGTATACACTGTCAGTGCATCACGGGGCTTAGCTTTTATTGTCACAGGTGGCTTTTACTCTGATGATTCTGACTCTTTCAAGGCCATTCATTGAGTTTTAGAATCACTATCTAGCTGTTATGTATTAAATCTAACGCAGGGTGGAAGATCTATTAGTGCACACAAACGCATCATAAAAGAGACTTTACTACGTGTCTCTTTGCTTTTTTCCTCTCTGGTTGTCGCTGTCCGTGGTGCTGAATCCGCATCTGCTGTTAAACCACTGACAGCCCCAACCTAGATTAATGCCGCACAGCGAGCAAGTCTGAGTAGCACTTTGCATGCAAAGCAAGCGTACGTAGTGGAGCAGCATGTGCGAATGTGAAATAAGAGGAATTTCCAGGAATTCTCCCGCGCTCCTTGTTGTGAAAAAGTAACTCTCAGCCACTTATAGGAAAAGCTCTTCTTCCGATTTGGTCTCAACTCGAGCACAGTCAAGACACATGTTGACCTACACCTCATTAAACAGGGAACGACAAAAACAAGCTGCATTTCAGACACTTTATTTATGGGCGTGAGCAGTCAGCACAGCGGAAAACCTCTCTTATACAATGCATTTAAATAAAAAGATGAGCACATGTTTCTTTACCCTAAACCTGATTAAAGCAGTGGGATGCAGGAGAAGTCGCCAACACACAAACGCACACACAGTTAATGAGCCACTATGCAGCCAGTCAGAGTTTGTCTCTGCTTCTTCTCCTCTCCTCGGAGCATTAATGTATTTCTCGCTCTCCTGCTCTGTGCGTGAAAGGATTACAGTGTCATTTGGAGTTAGCAGTTTCCTTGTGTGCCTCCGTCGGGGGACTCCATGTCGAAGCCACACTGCAATAAAATGTTAATCTCGACAGTTTTTAAACGTTTTTCCTGCTTTAGTCTGAAACAGTCTCCTACTTTCTACTAATTCAGTCTGTTTCAGCTGCAACTTCAGAAGAATCTTCAATTTAAAAGTAAATTAATGAATAACTGCATCTTAAAACTACAGAATATCTGGAAAAAGTAGCAAGATTAACAAGATTTCCAGCTAAATATTTTCAGAATATGCAGTTATCACAGCCCTCTTATGCCCTTCATTCCAACTTGAATGCATTAATCTCTCCTGCCTCTCTTTGACATCCGCAGTTATTATCGACTCTTTGATGTCTGACTGTTGCCTGTCGTTTAAAAGAAGTGGGGAATGTGGTCTAAACGTGTGCGTATTAAATGGCTCAATTCCTGGATGACTCAGACGTCCCACCATCATATGTTATTTTAGTGAACGCGTGCAGATGTGTACACACACACACACACACACACACACACACATGCTGCTGCTCTTCTAAACAAGTTGTCGAGGGCAAATGAGACCAAAGAGATGCACCGATTGGAAGCGATGAATTGATGGGAGGAGGAAGCGTGTGAAAGGTCTGAAAGATGAAAACTAAAAGGTGCAAAAGATCACTTGGTTGGATTTCATCTCATTCTTCAATTCTCCCTCCTCTTATCAGAAAACACCACCACCACCAGCCCTCTCTGTTTTCCTGCCTGTGTTTCAGGTCACTGGAATTCATTCACTTGGACTGACAGCTTTGGTAAATACGACTTCATCCTGGTAGATGTAACAAGTTATTTCCTCATGCTAATATTTACTTGTGATTGCTCAGCCATAAAATATCCATTCATCACCAAATATAGTAGGCTACTGTGAAACGTTAGACCCACACGAATACGGCATAACCAGGTTTTTAAAGTTAAAACTAAAAATGAAGCAGATGTACCACACAAAATAAACTGAAGCCACTCCTGACGTAGCCATCTCAAACATCCATCTCTGTTGCTGGAGAGCTAACAGGCGCTAGCGCCGGGCTGATTTCCATTTTCTACGTGTTCAGCCGTTTATTCACTCATTAATTATTTTCATTCTCATTTAATTTAATAAAAGAATCACTGATGAGGAAAAAAAAACTGCTTACTGAGCTAAAGGACCATTAGCCAGCAGCAATCCCTTTTGAAAAAAGTTCATTTCACTGTAAGAATTTCCCCCATTTAGATGCTGCGTGACCGGGCTGCACACATTTACCATTTTTATTAGCACACAGACCTTATCAAGCACTTCCTGATTACCTGAGTGGAGCTCTAATCAGTGAGAACACATGAAAAGACAAGTATGCATGACATTAAAATGCAAGATTGTATTGTACAAGTGCATGAATCAAACGTTCAAAGTGGACTATTTGTTACCCTCGGTAGGTTGTGTTATGAATACATTAGCAGCCACACACAGCACACAGACTGGTTTTCAAACACTTAAACTGTTGCAAATACAACACATTGCCGATGTGAGCGCCACAGCTAGCAGTAAATAATCTATTCTGATTTGCTCTCTGCAAATGCCTACAGAGTGTTTTGTGCCATTTGCAAACAACGCAAGAACACACACACACACACACACACACACACACACACACACACACACACACACACACACACATTCAAATCATACCAGCCTGACAAAATTGGCTGCACACAATCCCTAGGCCACATCACCGAAATAAGACCAGACAAAGTCCTCACTTCTCAAACACACATACGTGCTGTATGAACACACAAAGATATGATCTGATGTTCATCTAAGTCAAAAGTATGAACACATATGATGTGTCTAAAGTAATAACACACAAGACGATTCTGACCTTTAATGTCTTTATT
Source organism: Anabas testudineus (assembly GCF_900324465.2). Classification (NCBI taxonomy): domain Eukaryota; kingdom Metazoa; phylum Chordata; class Actinopteri; order Anabantiformes; family Anabantidae; genus Anabas; species Anabas testudineus. The sequence continues at coordinate 18,094,773 of NC_046627.1, read as the reverse complement.
AAGAACAACCATAAAGACCTCATAGTGATAGTAAAAAATAGGAAATATTGGAATAATGAGCTCAAAAAAGCTAATTAAAAACAGGTGTTAGGTTAAGTTTTGAAAACTATTTTGCAATAGTATTTGCAAATTACTTTAGTTTGCAGTGCACAAGAAGAACAAGCTTAAGTGAGCCATGCCTCTCCAAAAAGAGCTTTCAGAGGATCTACAGTACCGAATGGAAAGGGTTACAAAGTGATGTCATAGACTTCACCAGTCTACAGTTAGGAAAACAATCTACAAATGAAGACACTTTGGGACTGTGTCTACTCTACCAAGAAGTGCGGGGTCAGTCAAAATGACCCCAAGAACTCAACAAATACTTTATAATGTGATAAAGAAGCAACCCCGAGTGACAGCCAAAGATTTGAAGGCATCATTAGAACTGGCTAACATCTGTGTTCATGAGTCTACAGTAGGTAAAACATTGAACAAGCAAGATGTCTATGGCAGGACACCACGATGGAAGCTGGTGCTTAGTAAAAAGAACATTGCTGCAGACCTGAAGTTTGCCAAAGAGCACATTGACACTGCACAGCAGTATTGGTAAAATGTTTTGTGGACTGATGAAACTATGATTGAACTATGTATTGCTTTCGTGTTATTACACATTATAGTGGTTAATACTCTTGACTTAGATGAAGATCAGATCACATTTTATGACAAATGAATGCAGAATATATTCCACATACTTTTTCTTACCACTGTATGCCATGAACACACACACACACACACACACACACACACAAGGTTGAATGCTTGCACACACAACTGACCATAACATGCCAGCATCTGTGAAGATTTATTAACCAAAGTGGACAGGAGGGAAGAGACTGTGCCTTGCTAAAGGGCCCAATGACCTCAACTGTGGCCAGAAGCCGACATGACTGATAACATCCAAGAGCAAACAGACGCACACAGCGCCACGGGCCTGTCCTTTCCTGCCCTCTCCAACACTGTTCTTGCTGTGTTGTAAGGGTTTAATTTTACACCATGCTACATTGCACACTGATTAGTAATGAGCTTCACCTTCCTCAGACTACAAAATAAAATAAAAATATAAAATATAAAAGTGAGAAATGTGCACTCTGTCTGATTCAGTGCTCTCTCTCTTTAATTTCCACACGCACACACACACACACACACACACACACACACACACACATCGGTCCTGCCCAGGAACCCCGTAAGATAAAGACAGACCAGGAGAGAGGCGGTGATGTAGGAAACAGATCAGAGGATGGAGCTTCCAGAGAGAGCGGCGAAAAACGCCGTCTCCCTTCCAACTGGCCTCTCATTTGTACCTATTCTCTCCCTCCCGCTCGCTGGATGCCTCGTCATTCTCTTTTTCTTTCTGCTGGTGTGTGTGTGTGTTGTGTTTGTGAGCATTTGTTCCCATGACATAAACTCTAGTGACAGGCCTGAGCAGAGCCTACTGATGATGGCACCAGCTGCACTCACGTTTGTCAGCCCCCTCCCTCCCTTCTTTCCACCATTTTTTCCTCTCGCCTCAATTCCAGGCTACTTCTACTCGCTCCTTTCCTCCGTTCTGTGATCACATCACGGTTCTCATCGTTTTATCCCGTCCCCCCACTCACTGTGTACATCGTAGATATAGTAGATACAGTGGACGGGTTGCGTGTCTCCTCGTGCAATCCCTCCTCCTTCAGCACCATTAAATAGGCCAGATAAGCCAGATGTGTGTGCCGCCTACCTGCCTCCGAGGCCGCTCTGTGTGTGTGTGTGTGTGTGTGTGCATGGGAGTGTGTGTCTACAACACGACACCTCTTAAAGTGGATTTTCGACTAATACCCTTCAACTTACTTCTCCCTACCCTCTGGCTATTTTATTTTCTCTCCAGTTTCCAGTATTGCAGTGAAACAGCACTCGGTCCAGCCCCATGCTGTTTCTTGGTTATTTCTACATGTCGTCGCCACCCACCCCCCAAACCCCACACCCCCGCCCCTTTCCTCATTTCTTTTGCCCGATCCATTAGCAGCCCTAGAGCGTAAAGCTCCACCAGCTCAGCTCTCCAGGATTGGCTGGAAGAGATATCCACTTCTAGATGTAAATAAATCTGTTACTTCCCTGACAGCACAATTCATTAGCTCTTGCAGCAATCTGCCTGTTCACGCAGAGTGCTTTGACGCAGCGTGAACAGTGTGTGTGTGCAGCAAAAAGAGAGAAGGGGATGGGGGGGTGTTAGGAAAATGTGTCAGCTTGGTCTTTAGAGGTCTGCATGTGATTACAGGCGGGAAACGCTTTCAGAGGACAGAGCAGCATGTGTACGGGGGGGGGTTAACAGTATGTAATTGCAGTATTGCCAATTTTCTTACCTCATTGTTTGGTTTGTTTTGATTTTATTAGCTATCTTTCCCTCTCGAGCCGGTCTGAAGTGTTGCTTTCAGCAATATAGTGGTGGGTTGGAAAACTAGATTTACGCAGCACAGCAAAGCCACAGGTTTTGTGTGTTATAAACGGCTAAAATTATCTACACTGAAAGAAAAACACATAGACTCATATTCAGCTTTAAGCCTGAACACAAGAAAAAAGCTACAAGAAATTCCTCCCGAGTCTTTGCAACGCTCCTGGCAGAGCTAGATGTTGAACCACGGTAGCTGGTGTATACTATTACTGCTAACAAGCTGGATGTACAGTTACAACTCTCTCGCTCTGTGTTGTGTCATCGACTCCTGACGGCAGAGCAGAGGGAGCCGCTTCTGAAAGTTTCTCAAGCTAGGCTGCCCGTTTTAACCAACCAGGGAATTTAATTTATTTCTGCATGATAAGAGAGTTTTGGAGCATTCCCATTTATTGTCATTTCACAATGATAACTACCTGAAGGGCTGCAAGTGCTAATTTAAGTGAAACACCTTCGACCAAATTAGTTTCTCTAATGTATTATCAGTGCATCATCATGCAGTATACATGCCATACGACCTTCAACCTTTAACCTTCTTTTCCACTCACAAAGACCACAGGTAGTGAACACCACGGGGATCGATAAAGGGTCCTGGCTAGAAGCGCCGCAGTCAGGAATCCAGGGAGAGATGCTCAGGATGGGGGCAAAATCTCTATGAGTTGAGGCAGTTTCATTGTTCGTCCAGTGGTTGTTGTGATGAGAAGGAAGGAGGCGACAAAGAGAACAGAGAGTGGGAAGATGTGAGAAATGAGGTGTGACCTCTGTTCTCAAATCTAAATTATAGTAATTTATCTATTTTTAAATAAATAGACTGATGCACTGATAATTTTATATAAACAAGGGATTAAATTACAATGTGCAATGTGCAGTAGGAGTTTCCTTCAGTTGTAAACAGCATTTTAGTGCCTTTCAGCTGATTGTTTTGGTTTATTTTGTGCCACTTGATCTGTTTTTAATAGCAGCTATCAGCAACGTTTCCACTTGCAGCTGTCAAAATGTTATTTTTAATGGGTGTGCTCAATAAAGACATGAAATGTCATCACTGTTATTGTTTTATCAGCTTAAACTCAGAAAACCAGAAAACTCTAAAGACCTCACTTATTTCTTCTTATAAAATAATAAAACTGAGCTAAGCATTTGTTGTATGGTTGGCATTTTTTTTTGCTAACATAAATCTTTGATGACTCATTTCAGTTACGGTGTATTACATTTTCTAAAACTACAGTACATACCTTACATATTTCAACCACTTAAGAAGATAATGGGTCACCAAATAGAGGGCCTTAACAGGTCTATACTAGCTCTAGCTTTAAGTCCTCTTCCAACAAGTACTGCACTCTGTCAGATGCTATCTCTTTGTGCCCCCACTGCTGATTTAATGTGCTGTTTAGGCAAATATAGAAAGAGACATTTGTTTGTGTGACATGAAAAGCCATGCACAGAAAACCCCTGGGAAGGTGCGTCCACACTTTCTACACACTGTTGCATAATAGATGGCAAAGGAGCAAGGCAGCACAAAAGAAAGTGTGTGTGTGTGTGTGTGTGTGTTGGGATGGAGGGAGGGACAGAGAGAAAACTAATTAGCACAGCACTTTAAGCATCACGGGCCACAGACTGCTGCGAGTGGGGACTGCCATAGACAATCCCAGTCAATTTTCCCACTCAGCGGAGAGAGCTGAGGCATGCTCTGACATTGTGTTTTATCTCAGCAGGCCTCTTCACTCATGTCAAGAGCAGGGGAGAGAGAGAAAGACTGAGAGACAGCAAGAGAGAGAGACAGCGAGAGAGAGGAAAAGGTTGTCGAGGAGGGAGAATTAAGAAGAGAAAGAACAGTAAGAGCCAAACAGAGTAACAGTGCAAGAGGGAGACAGCTTAGAAGTACAATCCAGAAAGACAAAGACACAAGCAGAGAGGAAGATAAGAAGAACTGATACTTTATTAGTTCCTTTGGGTACGTCCTTGTGGACAGGCTGCTGCATTTAAGGCAGCTAGAGTTCAAAGTTTAGTGTTATATCCAGGGGCACTTTGACATGTGAGCAGCTTTTATGATGACTAGTGTTTCAAAAGGCAGCATCTCTAAAGTATTGGCGGGTCTACTGACAATACATCACTTTGTCCAATGTATGACATTTGCAGAAATGTCAGCCGACGGTAGCACATACACAGAACACAGGCGTATGCGACCTGGAAGCAATTCAATTGATGTGGACAAGTCCAGAGAATTGGACTTGGACCACAAATGATGACTGCCCTTTGTCAGAGCCATTTGTTTACTTCAAAATGCAGCAATGCACAGTTTGACTCACAAACAATGCTCCTCTGTGTGTTTGATGAATACCCTCCTGAAGCTCCTGCACACTGTACGAAGTAAACTAACAGATACGCTATGTCTGATAGGGGGCGTCACGGCACCTGGTTTAAAGAGAGATATTTTTATTCACATGTAGCTCTGACCTGCAAGGGTATGTACTCGCATCTCATCTGAATAAATCATTATACTGTATGAAGCAGCCTTTGCACTTTAACAGCTCTATTTTTAGGGTCCCCCAACCATTAACACGCAACACCCATGTTTGTTTTTTGTTTTTTGTCATGTTTCCCATCGTGCACTTGGGAGAATCATGAAACCTGAGGGGAGTGTCACCATATTTGACATAAGGTGCATCTTTTTATTTGTGCTAGTTGTTTACTTGTGGTGGTTATAATACTGAAATACAGTATAATGAATTATAACAAGTAATGGACTTTTCTATTCATGGTCCCCAGAGGGAGAATCTCAAAAACAGGATTACTTTCTCTATTTCTACCACCCCACTGTCTTTCACACACGCACACACACACACACACACACACACACACACACACACTGTGAGAACTCATTAGCTTGCTGCTGATTTATGGCACACTGTTGTCAGCGCATAATTAGCAGTTGAGGATTGTTTATGATGGTTTTGCAAGTGGAGTGGAAAGTGTGTGGTGAAGAGTGTGGTCCAAGGTCAAGCAGGCTAAAGGAAGAAAGACATGGAGCAAGCTAAGCAGACGCATTTAGCATTTACAAATGGAGAAATCGGCATAATTAGCTAATAAAAGAGTGTGTTCGGATCCTGGGAGGATAAACGATCTTCATTTCTTGAAACCATGAGCAGATAGTTCCCTCATTTTATTATGCCAACATAATATATATATATATATCTTTTCTTGTGGTCACTGAAAAAGTACTATTTGTAGGCTTGCTGTGGAGGTAATTAGATTCTGCTCACAAAAGAACAAAACAAGCAGCAATTATTCTCATTGGTCGTTCATAAGATCCCATTGTGCGTTTTACAATTACAGCCCAATTCCTGTTGGAGTCAAAAGCCATGAAAGCCCATAACAATACAAACCAGTTAAATAGTTTGGATCATAAGTTAAGGTCTATGTGACTTATTTCACTGTCACAGTTGTTGTAAAAATACTAAATCAAATACGTAGCAGGCTGGAGTGGGTATTTGGGTCCCCTGGTTTAGATGCCCACACCTAACTTAATGTTATGTCCATGCAGCTCAGTTAACTAGTTAGTTATATATGTCTAGTTCCTGCTAAAATTAGCTTTCCGCCATCTTTGCAGCAAGGTTCTCACAAATTGAAATCTGTCATTAGATAACAACAGGTTACAGTGCAACCAACCATACGCCTTTGTTTCAATAACGCGTGTAATTAATCTACCTACTGTATTTGTCATCATCCGCCACTATCGGATTTCACGCTGTACAAGACCTGAGTTGTTTTCTATACAACAGCAGAAGAACTTGCTGAGAAGCCTTTCCGATTCCTCATGCCTCTCCTCTATGAATAAGCTTCAGTCCACTGACATTTCTGCAAATGTCATAGCTCGGACATAGTGATGTATTGATGACAAAAATCCTTTACAGTTTGGATATGTGGTCTTTTTGGTCGTAATATCTGACAGTGCCTTTAGATGGACTTTATCCCTATTGTACCTTTGAATAATAACCAGCAAATGTCACTTGGCATGGACAAACTGTGAATTTGTGAAAAAGACAGGGACATTTTAGAACAAGATGAGAAGAACAATGCAGGTTAATGGTTAAAAGCTAAATTCTCAGATTAACAATAAGTATATTATTAGACATCAGATCAGGGCAGGTTATCGAGCATGTGGTCAATGGCTGAATTGGCGGGTGGTTTGGTCAATATCGTTATGGGCTAGCTTGCTTGGTAGGAAAGGTCAGTGGATTGATATTTGTCCAGACTGGGCATCGTGTTTGTTGCACACACCTTCACGCCAACCCGCCTCGGCCACATAGCCAACAACCATCATTATCCGTCCACGTCCCTTTGACCCACGCACACACTGTGCACAGAAAATCAAAGGCGTGTCGATCTTAGAAGGAGGCTGACTCATTATCTGATCTGTTCTCGGGTCAGCCGGCTTCTCTTCACCAAAGCATGCGCACAGTGTGTGTGTTTTATGAGTGAGATCGATACCCAGTTACAGACGGCTCAGACCTACCATGCCTCAGGTCCTGGGCTCCAGAGAAAACACACACCTATACAAACACAGATTTTAAAAAAGAGCAAAAAAAAAAAAGCCCACAGATCTGAGAGTCGAGGCTTTAAACCCCCCACATATGAGTCTGTGTTGGCTTCTGGTGCAAAGAGAAATAACGTGAAGCTAGTAGTTAAATCATGTGACCATGTAAACAATGGAGAGAGGGAGAAGGAAGCAGTGAGCAAGAGATTAGAAATGACAGATAAGAAATCAGAGTGACAAGGACAAAGAGAAGACAGAGAGAAAAACATGCAGAATGTGGAGAAAATAAAAAAAACCCTGGTGAAAAACGTGATTAATGGCGTTTGCTGTTCTTTCTCCTGCCTTAGCATAAATAACACTGTACATACAATGCAAGCTCAGCTGAGGCAAAGCCCGCTTCACATTGTCAAGGTTTGTGTGTCTCCTCCGCTGTAGGAGTTCCCGGGTTTCCTCGCCTCCATTTGTGCTTTTTTTTTTTTTTTTTTTTTATTAGTAACTGTCTGAAATTGGGGAGTTAGTGAAAGATCAAGAGCCAGAAAGAGAGCGAGAGAGAGAGAGGGAGAGAGAGGGAGAGAGAGGGAGTCCTTCAGGCACCTGCTAGGCTCCACACATCCTGACAGGGTGTAAATTGAAATGAAAATGTGATTTGACTTTGATTAAAAGCTTCATTTCATTATTTCACATCGTCTTCAACCTTGCCCCACTCGGGCTCGGTGTTTCCAACAGAGAGAGAGAGAGAGAGAGAGAGAAAGAAAACGACAGCATTTCGTTCTGTAGAGGCTTTTCTGATTAAAGGAGCAGTTCAACATTTTGAGGAAAGTGCTTCAGGTGTGTCCCGACCTTTAAACGCCCAAAGTGTTCTATTTAAAGCTACTGTATGTAGCATTTTTCTACTTTATGCAAAGAAAAAATGCTCAGATATGTATCTTATTTTGAAGAGGTGCTTTGAAAGGCTTCAATCGTCACTTTAGCATCTACCTAGTTACCAACCTAGCCAGTCGTCTTTTTATCATCTTCTCATCTAACGCTTGTCACATAATCGAGTTAATTCACTTCCCACAAGGTCCAACTTTCTTCCAGCTGTAAGGTTTGTAGATGACGGTCATCATTTAAATATTTCACTTCAGCTTCCGCTCTGAGAAAAAAACCCATGAACCCTTAAACGATTATTGATCAGACTTTGAGAACATTCTCAGATCAAAGACACCAAAGAAAGAAGAAAAGGCATCTCAGAAATTTCATCCATCAACAAATACCTTTGATTCCAGCCATGCGCGGCACAGCCCAGCCTAATCAGAACACAGACCGCAGATGGATGAATAGAAATGGATTCGAAAGTCAGCTCCTTGGACGCTCTGCTCAGAATTCATTGATTGCCTTCCCTTTACGTCTCTCCCTCTCTTTCCTCTCTCTCTCTCTCTCTCTCTCTTTCCTTCACTGAATTTTGTGAAACTGCTGTAATCACTGGCAATTTGTGGGGCGCCTCGCAGCTGGACTCTTGCCCATTGCTGACAGAGTGCGAGCATGTTGGTGCAGAAAGATATGCAGCGTGTGTGTGTGTGTGTGTGTGTGTGTGAATAAATGTGCACGTGCACAAATGACATTTTGTGTGTGTTTATATGTGTGTTGGGGAGAATGGCGTCCATCTCCATATTGGCGTATAGGCTGAGGTCCATTGGGGGGGGGCAGAGAGAGATTTTTATAGATGGCTAATTACCTAGGGGGGTCCCTTGACTTAAATTGAGTTGGGGGGCCAGACACACACACATTTTGAGCACATACACTTTTGATGCTGTTGTCCCCGTGAGTCTCAAGCCTTTTTCCCATCCTCCCATGTTTTAAAAGCAGCTTCCAGAATGAATCTCATTCACATTTAAATTAAAACACCGTTCACCGGTTTTAGCTTCGGAGAAGAAGCTAAATTGTGAGATTTAGATAACATTCATACAGTTAAACTTCTTTAGCGAACATCTAGAGGAAGATTTAGATGGTTGACTGCCAACTAATCCTGGACTTTACTTAATATATTCAAATTAAAGTACCATTTTATTCAATGATTATTAACCTCTTGTTATTTTAGCCTTCACTGCTGTTCAGTAAGCATCATTTCTTACAACTAAACTAGGAAAATAAAACAGAAGGCCTACCGTATTCCACAGTGAGGGTTGTGTTTAAAGCTTATATGCAAATACAGAGAGAAAGAATATGCCCACTTTTCTACCTTCAAAAAACAGCCACAGCTTTCTGGCCCTGCAAGACCACAGCCATCAGCCTCAAGACTTTCAAAATAACTCTGTCCTTCAGCGGCTGGAAAATCCGCTGACATTAGATGTCAGGGCAAAAAATCCTAACGCAGCTCCAGGTTAAATTTTATATGAGTAGATAACTGACTGGATTGACAAGTATGCTCCTGTCGTGCACCCTCCTGCTTTACAGTTTTCATTTGCCCGAGCAATTTAAGGATGAAATCAACAAGAAATGCCTTATTGCAGCATGTAATATCCTGTAACGATGTAATGATCACAGAGAAGCTGTGGATTATTAAGACGTTATACTGTCACTGATGTTTTTTATAGCCGTTGCCAAACACGATTGCTTCCCATAGCCATAACAATTCAATCCTTATTCTATCATTTTATTCTATAGTTAAGAACAAAAAAATATTATACAGTAAATGTAACGCTTCATTTGTATTCTAACATTAGTAATTACAGAAAAACTTGAAAAACATACCCACACTACCCTCTCTGCAGCCTGATAGTGCCTGATTTTTCCAGCCAGGCTCTCGTTGAGAACTGGCAATAAAAGGTTATACACACACTTGTTGATAGAAGAAGACATCGACACACACATACAGTGGATGAGTGCAGTTGATTCAACAGAGGCAAAAATAGCTCCGACAGCTGATAGGTGTGATAATAGCTGTTGCTATTTAGGATATCTGTCATTAGGAGGACCACACAATACCATCGACAAGTCAACAGTCAAGATTAATAGGGAATAAAAAGTGGCTGTTTTCTTTTTATTTTAAAAAGTGGACATTATCCCCCAGTAGAATTTATCATGTTAATCACTATGTTGCCCACTTTGAGTTTGCTCTGTCACATGAGGAAAAGAGGTTGATATGTAGGGAAATAACATTGCCCTTCTCCAAAACGTTGGTGCTGAATCACCAAAAGACCCCCTCCACCTTATTTTCTCCATCATTCACAAAATCCCAAGACACTGAGCGGTCACCCTGAGCTGAGCGTTTTCAAACCTTTTGATGTTTTTTCCCCCTCCAGAGATGACAAGGGCACAGTGTTTGAGCGGTTGTCTCCGAAAGGTGACGGAGGAGATATTATAATTGCCTGAAGTGTTTCGCGTATTCAGACAAACTGCAGGAAAAAATACCTTGGAGCCAGGGATTTGCCGGCTGAACAGTGAATCAGTTGTTTTTCATACAAATATTTTCAAAGAGCACAACAAAAACAATGATTATCTGTAAATCCAGGCACCGTTCAGTCTGTACTCAAAGCACTCTAGCAGGTCCCGGCGGAACCAGATGCTTTTTGAGGCAGCTGACATCACTTAGTTTAAACTCAAACAGCTTTTTTTTTGTTGTTGTTGTTTTGTTTTCAAATGTTGATTTGAACTTTTTTGAATTTTGACATTGACACCAAACATGTATACAAATACCAAATATTAGCTATTTAGGGGGTAGGAGGGGTGAACCTCTAAACCCCTACTATCTTGGCAATAACCCGTGTTTCTTTGAGCCATCTCTTAAAACATGGAGGATGATGCTGACTTCCAGTTCTGCAGTCAAGTTCTGCCATACGGCAACCTGGTCGAATGTTTATTTGAAGTTGATTGGAGCACTAATTAAATAAACTGCTCCGAACATTACTGGGCAGTGTCAAAATAAATGTGCTTGTGGCCCCGGGCCGTATTACGTCTATGACATGTGGTAGATGACTATAATGTTAGTAAGTCTGACCTTGAAGTAATGTAATCTGTGAAGGAATTATTAAATGAGTAAATATATAGATAGATTTTATTTTGTTGGTCTTATATAAACATATTTATTTATTTATTTATTGGCTCTAGTATGTTCAGTGTCTGTTTTTAAAGCCTTAATTGATGTTTTAATTAGAGCTGTTTGTATTGCTGTAGGTTTACTTTGTAAAAAAGACTAACCATATGGTTTGTCACCAGTTGCCATAGTGATGGTGCCAGCGGGAACACTTCCTGTGATTAATTGGGGCCAAACTACTGTTCAGGTAAGTTGGGTGGCTGATGATAGTCAGATGTTTGATTAGCTTAATGCTTTTTCTTCTCAACTCATGTATTTTGCTGCATTACTTGCACAGATTACTCGGTAGAGTAATGATTTGTAACGGCCAGCATCAGCAAAGAATGACTGAAATTTAGTTTGGCAGGCTAGGAAAGAAAAAGTCTATTAGCAGAATTCAAATTTACCTATCACCCCGGTCGATTAGTCTGATGTAAAGTCACAGCAGTACAAATGTGTTTCTATGTGGCTCACACACTTTTAATCTCAACGACTGTATTCTTATATATCTTTTTCTGCAGTACCTGACTGTTTGTTTGTCTGACAGCGGCACGATGCCGAAGGGATCCACAAAAAAAGATATGTCACTTCTGTGAGGGACTCTTATATTGTACGAAAACCTGGACTCATTGTACGAAGGAGCAGTGACAGAAAAAAAGAAGCTTCAGATGTTTTGCGAGAACAGTGACTGGGTGTACCGCTGTTAAAATAACCACAGCATGGCATCCACCTAAGATGATGGTGTGTACAGTTTTCTCCGACATGAGGAATGATAAATATCTTGAGATGTGTCGTCCCACGCCATCATTGCATATTGACCTTCACAGTTTTAGGCGACTGTGAGTTACATTAATCTGGACTTTGTCCTCAGTGAGTTTACATTCTGTCAGCAGTTGATCTTTCTAGCTATTGCTTCTTTCTTTCTTTAAACAACCAATGCGTAATGTTGTCATCACGGCTTGAGAAACTCCAAGCCCCTACCCCCACGCACATGACTACCTGCAGACAAAAACACAGCAACGGTGCTGGGATATGCTGACCTGTTGTAGCTCTTTCTAGATCCGTAGTAATACAATCAACAAATTACTGTAGTATTACATTTTTATTATATTTATTTCATTTGTAGGCCCTAAACACGCCGCAGAGCTACATCACAGCTCTTGAACTTTGGCTAATGGCTTTTCATCAGATACCAGAAACCTCACTGCACACACACACACACACTTACACGCTATTGATTTATTGCGAAGCTATTTTTAGACATCCACATTTAGCATCAGCCGAGAGCTCAGATGTAGCCCAAGATGGAGCCATTTGTACAGAGATGATTTTCTTGACCCCTCATGAATAATTGTGGCGCACAATTCTGGTAACAGTTTTTAAGCAGTTTAGCTTATTTACTAAATCATGGAACGAGTGCAAACGATCTTTAAATAAAAAGTATACTAGCTTTAGTTTGCAAACTAATATCATGAACAGCATGAGTGCCTACATGCAGCCAGACTGTGCTGTACTGACGTCTGATAGCCCCATTAATCAGAACAGACACTGCTGTTAGCTGAGACTGTACTTTGGCTCCTCTGTGTGTGCGTGTATTTTTTCGTTGTGTTTACAGAAGTGTCTGTGTGAGTGACAGGGTTCTCAACGCAGCACAACGTTTAACGGGAAAAGCGGGGAGGGCTTATGACAGGTTGCAGTGGTCATGGTTTATTTGACAGGCGTTCCGCTCACAACCCTGTCAAATGACTGAGTGCTGGGAACGGTGGCTGACGTCGCTGCAGAAGCGAAGCCACGGCACAGCACCGACAATTTCCAGCAGCAGCAGCAGCAGCATAGGGCAGCTGAGCCACTAATTGGTAGGCGGCATGTTTAAAATATCATTTGCATAGACCACATTACATAACCATGTAGAAATAAAGCAAGAAAGCTCGGATAGTAGAATATCTTATAGGAAAATATAAACATTATATTTACAGTCAAAGCATTCCTACATATCTCAACTAGAAGTCAAACGTTCAATAGAGTACTTATAATTCAATAATATGTGATGGGCGGCAATCTAATCCCTCTAATATACCTTTATCTGCCATTATAATAGGTTTCAAGTCATGGAAGGTGCTTTAAATTGAACTTCAATTAGGGCACTTTCAACAAAAGCGATGTCCGCCTTGGAAAAGAGTTTACAGCGATTCACTAATGAGCACACCTTGAACAGACGCTGTAATCTTCATACCTTCCCAAGGTCCAGGTTTAAGTTGCACTTGTCTTAATTAAGGCAGATGAGTTTCGCTGCATCACATTATAAAGACTCTATTAATAAGAGGTGTGTAAACGAGGAATTAGCACAACAAGCACAGCCACATTTGAGCTCTAAACTGCTGGTCACGTATCTTCATGCCTGGGATGTTGACTTTACCGTTATCGCTGCTTATGGCTGCAGTGAGCACTGGGTCATAAATGTCTAAAAGCAAATAAATACATTCATAGAAAACAATACTAATGTGTTTTTTATGATTATTTTTAGGGTATTTTGACCTTTATTTAATATTTTGACGGTAGAAGGCGGACATAAACACAGGGGAACATAGGGGGAGTAATGACTTGTAACTAAGGACTTGACCTAAATAGACGTATCTAAAGGCTAATATATAATATAGAAGCAATCTGCACTTTAGAATTAGCTGTTAACTGCATTTTAGTTTATATTTCTTGTTTAACGAATCCATTGGTAGCACCCTCTGACATGAAAACACATGCTGAAACGTGCCGTCGGATGTGGCTGCCTGTGTGTTTCAAAAGCTTTTAGCTGAGCGGAGGGAGTCCAGAGGAAGATGTGAGAAGCAACTCACCACTGAATTTGAATATTTAAGCAGCTTCCAGTAAAACACTGATTAATTCGAGAGCACTCCAGAAGTTGCCAGAGCATGAAAGAGAAAATGGGGAGGGAGTGTGTGTGTGTGTGTGTGTTCATGTGAGTGTGTGCGTGTCCACAAATGTAGGTTAAAGTATTTGTAATAGGGCTATACACGTTACCCTAGTTGCTGTTTTCTGCTCTCGCACATCTTTGCTGGTAATGTGGGCACACGTGTGTGCTTTATCCTTTAGCATTTGAAGACTAGTTGGCCTGTCGCCATTACGAAGCTATGATTAATGAGTGATCAATGTCTAAACTCGACCATTTGGCTCCTTTAACATCATGTGACTTCTTCTCAGAGGGAGCGGGGGAGAAGGGGTGATTACTAAAAGAGGAAAAAGTTGGTGGAGACTGTCTTGAAACCGCTCATGGTCGGATATATTTTTAATCTGAATCTGTAGTTGCAAGGATACCAAATAGTTTGGCCCTTTGTTTGCTGACACCTACAGCATTGCTCTCAAAATGAAAAATGTTCTTTTTTTTCTAACCATTGTTCTCCAAGGTTTGGCTGAATATATCTCTCCTCACAATTTTCATACAGTTACAGACTCCACAGTCATCAGCAGCCGGGGCTCCAGTGTGGAGGCATCTGCTCTCGCATTGCTCAAGGGCACATTTACAGTAGGTTTCTTATTCATTTCCTCCCATGCAGATTTCATACATATTCTCCATTAGCAAAATGAGCAACATTCCAGTCACAGGCTCCCCTGACCTTTAAGCGCCTACTGCAACCACTGAAAAGACACGCAGGTTTTAAAATGCAAGCCGGGCCCTCGCCTCACACCGCCTGCCAATCACGCAGCACATTAGGACAGACAGATATTTATTCAGTTAATCAGCTAGCGGCGTGTACAGATGTTGCCTATGTCCAGGAAATGCTTCGAGTGGCAGGTCCAGATGTTGGAAAACACTGGACCTGCTGGAGATGCACACATGCTGCTGTAGAGACTAAAGTGTAAACGCACACGAGGCTGCGGATTGCGTTGGGTTCGTCGAGAGTTTCCTGGCACAATCAGTGATCGCTCGCATTTTCTGAAAAGGAACACAGCACCATATACATACAGTGGTTTTTATTAGAAGAGGTACCTGAGGCGTGTGCTCCTCTCTACAGTAAACATGGCAACACGGCAGCAGGCTGAAGCAGCAACTAATAAAACGAACCAAAAGGACTCCAAGGCACAACAGCAGTTCAACTCATGGTACAGGCAAACGCAGCTCGATTTATACAAATATAAAGTAAGGAGGGTGTACACACACACACACACACACACACACACACACACACACACACACACACACACACACACACATACATTTCAAGCAAACGTTAAGAACCCACATTTCACCCTTAGGGTGCACGTGTTCACATGTACACTCTGCATGTTTATTTGCACATTCAAACACACTCCATCATGTTGACAGGTTCACAAGGAGATCTCACTTACATCTCAATCTCTGCTGGACACACACACACACACACACACACACACACACACACACACACACAGAGAGCCATGTCCCACTGGAATCCATCTTCATTTACTGAGCACGAGAGCGTCCCTGAGATTCAGCTGCGCTTTCCTCCATAACTCAGCCTTTTTTGTCTCCAGATGCTCCTCACTGCTGTCTGAAAAGAGCAGCAACATTTCCCACAATGATCACAAGGACATGATCTTCACTTTCAATTATTTCCCTGCAGATTAAATAAGGGAACCTTTTACAGTAGATGACAAAATGGCGAGGCGACACTGTTTGCTGATATAAGGTACTTGCTCAGGGAATACAGCTCATCAGCCCAATATGACTGGTCTGAGTTGGCGGGTAAGTGTGAAAAGAAGAAGATAATTTATATTTACTACACTAACGGGCTTTGTTATACCTACACTGGCTACACGTGGAGGCTCCAAGGTTGTGCTGGTGACGGAGATGCCACATGAGGGCTGTGATGGGCTGCTTGGGTCATGTTCCTTACATGTTTGTGATGCTGGTGGAGTTAGCTAAGCTATATTTAATCAGGAAATCCAGCTGCAGTGGTTCAGCATCACATTGATTATTATAACTTTAAACTCAACATTTTGAAATGGGTGGCAGGAAAAAGTTCACTTCCAGTTAAGATCTTGTATTTTAATTCTCTTTAACCAATCTTATACAAGGCTCTCTGATTAATATCCACCCACCTGCTATAGTAAAGATAACAGCACGTGACGGACTGTGATTGGAACAGGTTCGCTTGAGTCTGTCTGAATGCACACGGGCAGAGTGTGATTCGATACTCATGCCATAAAACGGAAAGAATAAATAAAATGACATTTAAAAAGACAATTAAACAAATTCAAGCTGCGCTTTGTTTTCTGCAAAGTGGCAGAAATAAATGTACAATAGAAGCACAGTAATGTGCTGTTAAAACAGTGCGCCAGTGCAAAATGAGGACATTATGCAATATTTAACATTCAGAGCTAATATAAAAAGTGGATGATAGCGGAAATGCATTTATGTATAATTCAGAAAACAGTGGTGGGCTAACAGTTCAGAGGGGCCTGTGATCTGCTGGGGGATTTGGCAAAGCTAAGCTAAGCTAAGGCTAGACTGGGCCGGGCTGCACTAAGCCGGCTGGTAATAAAAGAGTTGGTAGAGGGTAATCTATCAGTGTGCCAAACTGGCGCAATCCTGTGGGAGCTCATTAGCTTAGCATTCTGCCTCAGTGGTCCTGCCTCGAATGAATGGGAGCACAAAGACAGAAAAACAGACACTCGTCGTGCTGCCTCCCACAGATCACTCCTCGGCCCTCTCTGTTCTTTCCCTCCCCTCCTATTCTACCTTCCGCTCTGCTTCGTCTTCTGTCTTACTTTTTTTTTTTTTTTAATCCACTGGCTGACAGCGAAACATCATTTCAGCCACTTTCAAGACCTTACTTTCGTATTCATCCGCTCACAAGAGGCTGTCAATGAGCCAAACAGGCCTTTGAAAAACTCCAAACCTGGCCCTCCACCAAAGAGATTCTCCTCTGACTGAAGCTGTCTCACTCCACTTTTTTTTTTGCATTTCTCACTTTAATCGCAACTCGGTTCAACAACAAACAAACAAAAAAAAAGTTTTCCCAGGTTTGAGTATTCCCCGTTTTGCCAAAGCCTTTGTGTACCATCTGCTTCTTCCTTGCAATTAGCTTTCTCTCTGTGACAGCTTGTGAGACATTTTTATCTCCATTATGCAGCAGCAGAGATACACCCCCCCCCCTCCTACAGAAGACAGGTGAGCCAACAGTCGAGGATTCCCATTAATAGACGTGAGAGGTGAAAGCCAGCGTCTTGCCTGGAAATGATGCTCTCGATGGTGCTCTTTGACAGCAATGAATCAGCCCCACCTGTGGATGCTGATATATGGACTTTAATTAGAGGCTTTTTAACTGAGATGTCAACTGTGTGATGCGAGTTATTAAGACGGGATTGCCTTGTGTGGTGTTAATGATAAGTAATGAGTATGCAATCTCAGTGGAAATCAAGCCTCACTCGTGGATCTGGAGCCAATCAGATGTCCTGTTACTCTCCGTGCTCTTTATGACATATAGATTATTTCTGAAGCACCAAGCTCCAAAATAATATCTCATGCTAATGCGCACGAATGGAGCAGATACAAACACTTCCTCTGAGTGATTACCTGTCATTTAGAAGATGCCGCGGCAAAGGAGAAGACACGAGAGACGTTAAAGTGCTCGGGAATATCAGTTTTATGAGCTCTGTGAATGTACATCTCCATTATTTAGCGGTTCGTGGAGTGCAGCGTAACCGATCAAAGGCCTCACACCTCCACTGTGGGGAATTTTTAGTGTTCCAGGAAGGAAAGTTGTCACTGAATCTCTCTCATGACACAAAGAAAAGCTTTTGATCATTTACAATGAGCGGTGTGCACTACTCTCGCACACACACACACACACACACACATCATCTGCACTACAGCAGGCAGCTAGAATATTAATAAAGAGATTTGCCATTAACAAGTCATGTTTACTATGCATGCAGCACGGAGAAATGGCCGAGCCGCTTGTTCTCAAGTGACAAAACTAAAACACAAATGCACAAATATAAAAAAAACAAGAACACATACACACGTCTTAAAAATCTCCAATTTCCTACTATGGATAACATCATCATGGAGAAAGGAGAATCTGAACACAAGTACAGCCAATAATTTATTCCCATCATTAAATATTTTGAGCTAATAATAAATCTTTACAAACCAATATGATCTACGTGAACGAGTAATGAACTTATAAACAGAATACAACACTAATGTCAGTCTTAAAGTGGGCAAGACAACACTAATGTCACTGACAGCTGTATAAGGTACGAAATGCAGGTATGCTCCCTGAATGTACTATGGAATTTTTAATATTAGCTGAATATCAATCGTTACAAAATATAGCCTATTAATATTCAATATTTGCCCTAGCTACTGTTGGAGTCGTGTTGGGAATCACTTCCAGGCAAAGGCCAAACTTTAACAGTCACCTTTGCAGAGATGCGAAAGAATTCGATTTCCTCTCATTCCAGCACACGTTAGTAATGCAACAACTAAGAATTATACACAAAACAAGCCCCAATAATGTTTGCTTATGTTCAGAAGTTACAGGAATTTCAAGCTCTTTGCATGATTGATTGCAGAGAGAAACGATATACAGTGTGGTTCATGCTGATCTTTGACACGAACAAGGGCAGCAACTGACCACGACAAGGATGAGAGAAGATGGAGAACAACATGTGTGACCACCATGATTCGACCCCATGAGACTGGGCTTCAGTGGAAGTCGTGTTTTCATGTTGCCTCTTACAGCCTATTTCATAATAAACCAAGCACTATCACCAAGTATCCACACATATGGACATTAATAATTAAATGGAGCTGTAATTATGGAGCGTTTTTATTTCCAAACACATAAACATTCATTCAAAGGTTTAGGAAACATACACCCTGGTTCATCTGGTGTTTATGCCAAGACGGTGACCTATTTTATTTAAACCTACCAAGTGGAAACTGGTTCATATCACAATTATAAATTCTGCCTCTGTATTTTAAGTACAAAGTTAAAGGACTGGAAAGTGACGCCGATCCAGTTTGCTGGAGGGGAAATGACAGGGGCGGAAATCAAGCACGATTTCAAGCCTTCTGTCTCTTTATTTGTGAAATGCTGCAGCTACCTGTACACACACACACACACACTTTTTAAGAACATACACAAAATAATTTACAAGTGGGCTAGTTAAATAGTGGGGGGTAGGGGCGGGGGTATTACCGCAAGCACATCAGCGTTGAAGGCTTCTGTTGTCACATCCCGTCACGCTGCCAGGACAAACATATGGTGGCGACACGAGGCCTGTCACTGCAGAAACGCATCCACGGATTTCTTTGATAGGCTGTATGAGCCACTGTTTGAACAGCTTCCTTGCTTTTATCAGCACTCAGGAATGACTGCAATTTATGGCGTAGCACGCTAGATACATTTAACATCAATCAGCATGAATCAACCAGGAACAGTTTTTCCAGGTTTCCTCATAAAACACACTCAGCCTGACTTATTTGATAATCAGGGTGGCACTTTGGGAAATATTAAGAAGAAGAAAGACCAAAGGTATTCCTTCATATACTGTACATATATATATATAAGTATTATCCACAGAGCTGAACGATAGTGTAGATCAGCTAGGCAGGGTGGCAGAGCGTCCATGGGGAGAGAGGTTCAGAGGATGGGAAACTACCAGGTTCAGCATTTAGTCCTCTGGGAGATGGAAAGGTGTGTAAATCAGCAGAATGAGGGCTTTGTACTGGTGAAGATGGTTAATACCAATAGATATAATAGCCATGTGTTTGCGGGGACAAGGCTTCAACAAATCTCTCGCAAATCTATGCTTCAGCATCCTTCAACTCATTTATTTATTTTGTTTTATTTGTTTATTTTTAGTTCACGCTCACTAACCTGGTTTCCAGACGAAAGGCAGACTAGCTCTTACAAACCCACTGGACTCTGGACCTACTGTAACGAACACACAACAGCTGACAAACAAATTCAGCAACCAGCCGGTTCACATGGTGTGACGATAAAGCAAATGGCCGATAATTGCAATAAAGATTCCATCATTGTGTTTCATAATGAGAATATGTTGACAATGAAACTAAAAGTCCTGATTTAAGATATACAAGTTCTGGAAGTGAATCTGACCCTAGCATGCGGTTTGAAAGGAAACCACTGTATTCTACTTCCCCTCGCTGCTTTACTTTTTTTTTTCAGTAGCTTGAAGACACGGTAAAGAAGACACGTTTACATATTGTTTGAAAGCTACTGTATGAACTCCCACCCCTGACCCTGGCCTCCTCTGTAGACAGGGACCAGAGGTTTTTAATTGGATCCCTCCAGATAAAAATGGTTGAAAATATTAGCAAACAGCAACATTTGAACAAATCATTACAACAGTACAGTAACAGTAACAGAATACCACATGGTATTTGCACGTCTTTGTCAGTAGATTTAAGTATTGGCTCCAAGTATTGTTCACGCTTTTCTTCCTAAACTCATACTTAGAGCAGCTGACATGACTAATTGTGGCCAGATGGAGGGTCATATTTCCTGTCCTGACATCGTATTAATGAGACATGGGACAAGAACGCAGAGTTAGTAGGCTACCTGTCATCTGTGGATTAATGTGACAATAGGTTATGGTTATGCTGCTGTCATGCGTCTGCTCTTTAAGGTCTCCACTAAGCTGATCTAAGTCAAACCGAATGCTGAAAAGTTCCTGGAACATTTTCTTTCACTTCTGATATCCGACAAGCTGTTTCCTGTTTTGTTTTTTATAAGTAGGATGCTTGGAGCATCGGGGGGATTGCTTTCCACGAGATTGGCACGTGACAGGATCTGCTCTCTCAGCACAACAGAAAGATTGGGAAGCTGTTAAGATAAAGATCTTTGTATTTTATGGATGATTTATCTTTCGCCGTTTGAACCGTATGCAAACAATTTAACCCCCCATGTGCTGCTCGCATTTTACTCTACTTTTTTGGCATCACATCTCCTCATGTGTCTCACTAAGGCCATCTTTGCACAAAATACATTGCAGTTGCATGACTGCATTTCCTACAGCTAATGTATGCAAGCCTAAGCCCTTATTGGATATGACATGTTAAAGCAGCCGTGTTCCTGCTGCCATTTTGCCCATAAATAATGCAACATACGACAAAGTATTTTCCTTGGGCTGTTAAGGGCTCGAGAAGAGGATAACATGAGGGGAGACATGAAATGTCATCTGGCTATGGGCAGACACAACCTAGCATCCATTCCTTGTTATAGGTGGGTTAATAGGCAGCACAAACATTAGCAATTAAGAGGATTTTTCTGCTGCAGAAAAGGTTAATAAAGGACTGAGCAGAGAGCTATGCTTTGTTTTGTTTTTTTGTTTTTTTTCTGTGCTAGTGGATATGTGGCCATTACTATCATCCTCACAGTTGGCAGCCTGACATTTTAAATTGTGGAGAGAGAAACACCCACCACATTTTACATTATTTATGCTACATTTCCCTGCGGTTACCACACACTTTTGTTGTGTTTAAGTCAGTTTGCACTTATGGCATTTCAACAGGTGATGTTTCACTCTAAGACCCCCTCCTAACACACACACAGGCTTATTTTGACTGATCCGAGCAGAGCGAAGATGGCAGCATGTCCACTCTGGATAACGCCTTGGTAAAGTGTGATCTAATGAGGAGCTATCCTTCCCTTCTGTTGATTTCCTTCACATCCAATGGAGTTTCAGTTCCTATGTAATGCAAGTAGGGGGAAGGTGAAACGTTTTTTTACATCGCTACAGTGCAGCATGCAAACTGTTAATGCCGAGCTCTTGTTTTGGCATCTCCACAGCAGGATCAGGTGGAGTTTTCAGTGCCAGGGCCATCTCAGCATGTGCTGAACACAAGATTGATAGCATAATGTGCTGCAGCTATTTGAAGCTTACGGAGCCAAAAAAAAAAAAAAAGAAGAACTATCTGCTTTCTATCTTCTTATGTGCAAATGCCAATGCAGGAATTTTATTTTTAAAAATTAGCTTCATCTAAAGCTAATTTTTAAGTCTTATACACTGTTCGCTGCTTATTTTGGCATTAAACTGTCATAAAGTGCAAATGTGGAAACAGCGATCAGTTTTTGGCAATGAGAAAATAACATTATAATGGTTAAACTGGCCTCAGACGCCTAGCAGGCCTCTCTCTAGAGTACAAGAAACGGTTTTTGTTTTTTTTTTTTTGGTTGTTTTGCAATGGAGTCCAGGAATGGGCCTAACGTCACACAGAAAACTGTTTTTAATTCATGTCCCACAGTTTTTGCTCTTTTAGGCCTTATTTGCTATAACAGAGTTTGGTTTACTACATACTTGGTACTAAAAATCCAAAAGGGAACAAGTAAATGTCAATCAAACATGCCCCAGAAATCTTCATGCACAAATAAATCTTTATTTGTGTTTGGGAAAAGTCCTCACCAAGTTTCTCAAGACTAGGAGTAGTCTTTTCATTCAGTATGTGGGTATACAAACCTGCCAACTATAAATGCCATCTCCCCTACACCTCTTGTACTGATTCAGTTCCATATCAGCACACCCCCACCTCCATATTTCAGTCAGCACTGGGCAGTCACGGTGGCAGTTCAGGCCAGGTCCATGCCAAACATGCTGGACCCCATCTGGACAATTTTATTTTGGTTAAATTTGAGCAAAGTTTGCGCTGCCAATATTCATCAGGCTTCTTTTCATGTTGTCTGGCAAAGTTTGTTCTTGCAGTTTTTTTATGAGCAGTGATTTTCTCTTTGAACACCATCTGTAGAGGGTGACTTCATGAAATGTCCTTACGCGTGATCAGTCACTGAAACACAAGCTTCGACAGAGAATTTGCAGGCGAAGACAGAGCTACATATAATTTCAAGTTAAAGATTGAACTGTGTGTGACATCATTTGTTGAGTACGATCACTACATCTACTGTTATCGGTGGTATGAAGTTTGTTACTCCTTATGGTCCTATTAGCCCAGTCATGCCCATGTATGCTCCTATATAACAAAATGATTGTAAGATGTTACAATTTTGAATCATTTAATATTAGTGTTATGTCACCAGATGTACACAGTATACCTATATATTGTAGCTATTTTACACGTACATTCAATTATATAAATACAGAAATATTGTGTTATTAATAATAAACTATGTTTTTCATACTGAGAGGATGTTTTATCAGGCAATAAATGACAACTACATGGGTGGGAAAAACCTTTCAATTCATTATTGCGCATATCTAAAAGCAAGTAAAGTGGTTTTACACATTACATTGAAACTCAGACCTAGAGGTGTATAGTTATTAGAGCAAAACAGTCGTACTATTCTGAGCATCATAGATTTAATGGAGAAAAAGTCATAATACTACGAGAATAATAGTAATTAATTTAAGGAAAAGTAAATATTTTTCACAGTGGACATTTTACTTGTCATAGTAGGAAAAGCACAATTGTTACTAATAATAATTTGCTCTGTTGAATCATGACATGATGACAGTGGGCCAGGATAAACAAGGACCCTGAAACTGAAGCAGCTAAATGCAATTTAACCAAGGTTAATTTTATTATTTACCCCTGTTTCTACTGTGACATGTTAAAATGTCTGACATAAAAAACAGTCTAGTCAGCCTAAAGGTGCAACGTAAATCGCACTATTCATATAAAAATAACACGTTCTATTAATTACCTCCATCTTTAATCCCTTGATAATCATGCCTCTGGTGGAAGACTTTTATGAATCATGAATAGCATCACATACTTTCAAATGCAAGTACATGTACATCTGCTGTAGTGCGTGCCAGATTTCGGTGGTACATTTAATATGAGGGGATGTGTTTAGACAAGAGAAGAACATTTATAGAAGGTATCATGACCACTTGACTGCTTCCTCTCCCACAAGAAATAATCATATACGAATACACAACATGATATTGGTCTATATTCACAACTCTGGTAATGCTAGTACATTGGATCAAAATTTGCACGTTAATGCTACTGGAATAATAATTTCTATATAAATACTTCACAAAAGCCAAACAGACCTGTTGAATCTTACCTCACTGTAGATGTTCCTCTTCATGCACATATATTTGTGTGTATCTCGTGTATCTGAGAGTGAATCTGCGCATGCCTGTGTACTGGCGTGTTTAATACTGGATCACAATCATTCTCAGCCACTTGAAACGAAAAAGGATCGGATACATAAAAAACAATTAGGCCCCGAAGGCCACAGCGGGAACACAAACACAACCACTAATTGTTGAGCGATGAAAAGCGCCACGGTTGACGTGGCCATAAAGAGCTGTAAATAACTGGAGCCCTCAACTCGGCTTTTGGTTTGGCACGAGGGTAACACAAGGAGAGCTGAAATGCAGCTCACACTCCCAGTGACCAAATATAACTTGGCTGTCTGCTTGTTTGTGGAGGATTCACACTCTGAAGGAAGTTAGCGAGAGGGGTAGGAGGCAATTTGTACATGTTGTGTAAAAGTCTGTTTCAGTCTGGCTTCGATTCTGTAATATTTCATATTTTGGTTTCAGAGATTTGGCTGATGATCAGAGACACGGTGAAGTTTACAGGTACATTGACACTAAATGTGTTCATTTAGTGATCATAACTCACCTGAAGTTATGATCCTAGCACTATGCAGTCCGGCTTTTAAGATAAGAATCAATCTAGTGATGTACCTCTCATTGTAAAAGCTATTTTTAGTCAGTTTTAAAATTTTCAGCTGGCAAGTACTTATAATTATAATGTGTTACCACCAATTAAACATTAAACATTCCCATTAGCCTTAGCGCTACCTTGTGTTCAGTGCTAATTAGCAAATGTTAGCATGCTAACAGTAACCTGTATTTTGCTGGTGAGAGAGGGGAAGAGTGGAGGAAACTCTTGTTGCAGCGCCCCGATTGGCATCCTGTCTTGGCTAATAGACGGATTATGTTTGAACCCCCTTAAGCCTGCACTGGCGGGTTTCTATTCAGTTATAGCCTGGGTATCTCCCGGGTTTTATTATGAGCGTAGTGTTATCGAATGTGTGAATGTAAACATTGTCTGGAAGAAATGTGGAGGAGCACAGTTCATGGAGCAATAGCCGATGCTCAAAGTGGCCGAATTACTCTTAGACATCAGGAGCAGGAAGAGCTGCTCTTGTTTTTCGATTGTGTAGATTTTTCACTCGTGAATAAACCCAGTGATTTGCAAGGTGCCAAAGTTAATCTACTTTGCATAAATAAATTGGTAAGCAGCATCTGTTCCTTCTACAAGCTTAAAATGGAAGTCGGGAAATCAGAAAATTATGCAATTATACAAACACTCCTGACAAACCTGAACACATTCATGAAATTATAAAAATGGCCCATTCAGTAGATTGAAGGAAATGCTGAAGGAAGATAAAAGGAGAAAGAAATAACTATAATTTCATATCAATTCATTATGTTCAAATATGACCATTCCTTGATATCCCAGATTTAATTTGCTCTCTTTTCTTTTTGATTGTTTAATGGAACTTTCTGCTTTGCCTGAAAGGAAATAAGTACAACTGGAAATGAACAGTACAAAGTACTGTAATGAATCTTGGTTATTACCAATTATAAATTCCTTATGCTTATGACCAGTACAGCTTGAGCATAAAATGTCAGTGGCCATGCTGGTTTATAGCTGTCTGCTGGGCACCAGTGAGCCCCCATGTTGACCCAAACCACGTCAAGGTTTTCACCCTCGTTTTCCCATCGCTTTCAGCTGTTTAATTAGACCATTTTAACGTGCTAACTCACAGGGAGATCAGTGGTGGCACTGCCCCTCCCCATACTCCTTGTGCCCCTCAGCTAAGCAGAACTGATCAGATTTGAGGCTGAAATATGATTGTTTCAACTTACAAACTGTACTATTAGTCCAGTTTTTTGTAATACATAAATTTTGTAATTCGCATGTAACACCCTTATACTAATTTTCTACCTTTTGTAGAAAAGCATTGCAGGTTTGTTGTGTTGAAATATTGACATTTTTAGGAGACAGTGCTCACGTGGCACCATCATCATCATAGTTGCCATGCATAAAGATAGCATCAGTATGTGTCATTTACTTTATCAACTTAATCAATTGAACTTTTATCTAATACGATTTCTGCTGCATGAATACACACATTTGTTACCAATACACTGACTTTCTCCAAACGAAAGCATGAATCACATTTCTGGGACTTTGTCCAAGTTAAGATTTCCCATCAGTGACTTAAATCCCAATAGTACTTTGCTATGTGTAGTTGAATGCCCTTGCTCTGTGAGTCAGCTAACTAGAAAAATCCAGTTCACTGTGGGCATTTCAATTAAGGAGTTAATGTAGTGGTGCCAGTGGGTAGAACACAGAAATAGACATTCCCAACTCTCTTCCCTGACTCTTACTCCCTCAGTTTCTTTCCAGCTGTTTTGCAGAAACAACCATCCATCACCAGCCATTTGTGAAATTGGTGTGTGTGTGTGTGTGTGTGGATGTTCGCCAAGTGAACAGCTAGTGTCTGTCCTTTGTGTCTGTGTGTCTCCCAGGTGACACATCACATCTTGTCACCACAGTGACTCACATTTGCTCCGAGTGGTCTAGGGTTTGGTTTGAGACTACAGCACTTACACATGCATACATGCCGATAACCCCAACGACTTGCAATTAGTGTAAACACATGTACATGTGAAGGCCTGCAAATGCTCCGGCCCTGAGGGCACCAAGTTGGGTACTTTTAAGCAGAGTAGAACAGGACCTGCCAGTAAAGGCCCCACAATGTGGTTTTACATGGGCCTCGAATTTCTAGCAGCACCCCTGCTCACACACAGAAACACACTTTTCACCTGCCACACCACATCACGCCAACAAGCTGAGTAGTAAAGCGCATCCTTTCGTAAGACTATGGTGCAGTAATCCAGTGCAGGTGCACGCATGATTAACTGACGGGGTATTATGGGAGGGAGCGGAACAATCAAGTTAAGAAAGGTCACAACACTGTTGGGAACAAGGCTCCGGTTCCCGGTGCTCCACTTGAGCTTTTCCTGAGTCTGAATTCTTGTTCTGGTGTGGGCTGGTGGCCCTGCAGGCTTGTTTTAAATGGGTCGTCGTGAGCCCGCAGAGCCCTTTTAATCGTCCTCCAAACCTGCAGCAGAACAGTAAGTCATCTAGCGCCTAATTATTTTATCCTGTGTATTTAACATGTTAAATTTGGTGTTTTTAGTCACAGATTACTTTGACTACAAATGTGACCTCTAGGCTTTCTAATGTGGTAGGAATGAGTTAGATCCTTTGTCTGTCGTTGTGATAGATTTGAAAATGTGAAAATGTAGGGTGCATTTGATTTAGTATGGCTCTACCTAAAATATTTATTCTTTTGAGTTTTTATGATGACGTTTACTGATTTGAATCAATGGGATAAATTGTCTCAGTGGTCCTTTCCAAAAGAGGTCAATGTCTCTGTGATACTATTGTATTGTTTATGGTAAGCTGTTGATCTCGTACAGATTTCCTTCATTTGTTTTAGTGTCTATTCTGAACGTGATGAGAGATGTGGCTTAAAAAAAAAAGTGTTAGCTGAGAGTGGGACTAAAAGCTTTATTTTCATCAGTAAGATGCAGAAAATCTCATATATGCCATCACCCTTATGTATATATAGACCTGAATCATCCTCTAGGTGATCATACCTTGAAAGCATTAGTGCAAAGGCTGAACTTCAGGCGACAGACACACTCTTCATCAGATTCTGTGAAATGCTTGCTGCTGCCTGCTAACACTGAGACTGAGAGGGGGAAAATATATGGTTCAGCGTTTCCCTCCTCACAAGAACAGCACAGTAATCAATTCCGTTTAGTACAAATCCAATGCACTTAAACTTCCAGCGCGAATAACCAGAGGCTGCAGAGCAGAGGTACATTTATCGATAAAGCAATTAATTCAAACCCTCTTCTCCCCCCCCCCATTTCTCCTTCTGGCTGCTGTTGCAGCTCCCCCGCCTGCGGTGAAGAACACTCTTGTAAACGTTACTCAAAAAAGTAATGTGTGACTTCTGCAACTATTAAAAGTAAGTTATTTTTATATTATTATTATTATTATTATATTAAACTCTTATTTGAGCATCATGCTGTTGCAAACCTTCAGAGATGAGCAGTAAGTTTTACAGCTTTTGTAGCCCATAATAACTTTATGCTAAGCTAACTGTTTCTCTGCTATTTCTAACCTCAGAGTATGCTGGATCACATTATTGGAAAATGAGAGTGTGATAATTTAGGTAAAAACTAAATCAGTAAAGTGACAAAACAGATCTTTAACTGTGAATGTGCAAACTTTATTATAACAATAGGCATTAACATAAATCTGTACCAGTAGCTTTGCTTGACATTACATTACTTTGGAGATAGTATCGTTGTGCTGACCTGCTGACTCTGCACTCCAGTGCAATTTTAAGAAGGACTGGGTGAGGACCAGTCTGTCCACTGGACAGGAGGGAGACAGTGGACAAAGACAGACACAGCATCCAGAGCTCCTCTGTCAACCCCATCAAGTCGGACATTAAGAGCCAGAGCACCGCCGGAACTCGCCATTTCAGCGTAAAAGCTCTTCTCCTGCGGACGCAGGAGAGGTGAGTACGGAGCTGCCTCACACTTTAAATGAAACGCGCCTCGGGTTTTGTTTGTTTTAATCTAGTGATTATTCTTAGTGTATTTTCTCGTTTAGTGTGGTTTTATGCTGTTGCTTGGTAGAGTGCGCCAATGGATGCGCCTTGATCGCTGTTTTATTTTGGAAACGCCGGCCGGTAGTGGCGCCTTCATTTTGCCCAGCTTCACACCGAGCAGCTCTCACAGCGCGGTCGGCTCGTAGAGACAGCAGGATGCCAAGGGGAGCACTCCGGCACTCGGCGTCCTTTATACCGTCTCCCGGCGTCGTCTCTCGGCCACGGCAACTCTGATGGGCGTTTTTATCCTCCTCTTACCGTCCTCCACGCTTGGATATTTTCGGAAGCCACGAAATGAAGCGAATGAATGTGAGCAACAAGAAGTGTCCTGTCGTTGTGCCTGTCTCCAGCATCACCAGTAGTCAAGTCCTCTCGGTGGATGCGGTGCCTCAGTGATTTTTAGTTGTCTGGATTTTATATAGTGTTCAGTAGTGGACTATCCAACTTTTCCCCGCTTTTGGTTGTTTTCTTCGAGGTTTTCCGTGTTGGAAACAAAGATTTCAGGATAGACCAACTCCGGAAAACCAGCGACTTGACATCAGCTCCTGGCGGAATAACCATTGTTAGCGGTTATTCGCCTTCACAAGCATCTTCTCTGGGGGTGGGAATACGACTGATGCTTGCCATGCTCGTCTATTCAAGTTTTGTATCGTCTCGTTGTTTGTCTGTTTGTCCCACAGTGGCATGAAAATTCATGAATGCGTCCAATTACGCATGCACCATGACGGTAGAAGGCTGTGCGTAATATCCTATTATTATATCCCTACCACATGAATGCCATAACAAACACATTCAGTGTCATCCCTGTGTTTGGAGACGATTTGGCAGATCCATCCTAACTTGACTGGTGTGTGTATGTGTGTGTAAAGCATGGGCGTCGTGAGTATGGCATGGCAGACTACAGTCATGCTTAAGCCTGCACCTGAAAATCCAGATGTTGCACTTCAATTTGAAGTGAGAAGATGTCAAACGGAAGCCCCTTTCTAAAGCCCATCTCAATCTAAATGACATGTATGTATCAAATGGCTTCTTAAATGTGTCTTGCAAGTAGCCCACTGAGCATCATTTAGTTCAGGCACAAGTCGGTGCCTGTAAATGTGCCTAAAGTTAGCTGCAAATTAAGAATCTATTAGGCACAGCTCCGTACTGTACCATTGCCATAATTAACGCCCCGTGTGTGTGTGGATGGATCAGGGGAATCTGGGCGCAGACATGCATGTGTGTCCATGTGCCTGCGTGTGCGCCCCTGGCCGCGCTAACGTGTGTGTGTGTGTGTGTGTGTGTGTGTGTTTGTGTGCGTGTGTAACAGCCACGCTGGAAGTCGCCCCCCATGTGGCCGTCGGGAGTGGGGAGCAGGCAGCCCTGCCCGCGGGAGTCGGCGCTGCGCAAGGCGGCCATCAGCGGCAACATCGGCGCCCTGCCGCCGCACCACGTCCCCACCGGCCGCAGCGTCCGGGTCTTCATCTGTGCCAACCCCGACGGTAAGAGTCAGCGTGACACCCTCCTCATCTACACACGGTCTCCTCTCACAGTGAGTCCAGATTCAGGCTTGGTGTTGTGACTCATTTCACAAATAGTTTCGAGCATTCGGATTTGTTACGTTTTGGAAATGTAGCGTGATCTAACTTATGCAGCAATTATTAGGAGGAAACCCAAGTGAAATCTGCAGAGTCAGATTATTTTACTGCGTGTGTGGGTGCACACAGCAGAATAAGACTCAAGCATGAGGACGTACAGTTGCATGGATACAATCTGATGAGTTCCAGTATTGATTAGAGTTATTTTACACAAAAGTTAAAGCTCCCACATTAAGATGTAGTCAGTGCACCAGGCACAGAGCTGTGACATTTAAAAACCGGCACTGCCTCACAACTACTGGAAATGGGCTAAATCAGGTTACATTAGGCCATATGATAACAAATCGGTGGGCTATTCATTACAATAACACAGTGAAACAACAGATTGCTTTCGACACAGAGTGCATGGTGTGAGCAGAGAGCAAGATAGTTGGGTCGAGAGGGAGGGAGCTCTGTATTTGAATATGCCCTCTGGGCAAGTGGGTAAAAATAGTCTCAGTAAAACTGGCGTAAACAAGGCAAAGGAAGTAGAGTAGGGTAAGAGAGAGCTGGAGAGAGGAGGAGGGCAGGTCAGGATTAACAAGGTTGTTTTCGTCCATCCATCACTGTCATGCGTTGGCCCTCACTGAGCAAACTGCTATGGATCCGGAAAAAAAAAGGAATGAATTGACCTCAGATTATTGCATTGTTATTGACGGCAGCCGACAGTGGAAAGTCTGGTATTGTTAAGCCACCTGTAGCTGACTCAGTCATTTTAACCATCGAGCTGGAGCACAAATGTATCGCCACACATCTACACAAAGGTGGGAGAAACGGTGCGAATGGCCACTCAGAGTGGCTCCTTTTCAGCACCGTCGCCACAAATGGAAAAGCACACATTTCACCCTGTACTTACTGTGAACTGCGTTTCCCAGCGAGGCGTGCCGCTGGTCCAGTAGCACGACTCCACAGAGGAGCGGTTTTATTACAAACAGCAGCACAGAAGCAAGTCCTGAATCATTGTCTTGGCCAAATCACATTCACAGCATACATTTCTCTTGATCTTTTTGGGAGTATCAGCGCCGTCCTGCCCGTGCTTCATGCAACTAAAACAGAACGCAGTTAATTCAGCTGTGACCCAGGGCAGCTCTCAATTCTGCTGCAGAACCTGGTTCTCCATATTCACTAGAGGGGGCTGTCCATGCACTTATTTAATAGCATTCACTATACAGTAGATGTACAGTAGAGTGCGGTCATAGCAGCAGGCAAACGGTGACATGTCCCAAGTAGAAAGCATTTACATTTAGATGATAGTCACACAAAAGGACCATCTATCTGCCTCAGTCCACATGTTTAGGAGACACTGAGTGGTGCATTTGTGTTTCACTTTCCTACAAAGCTAAATTGGCAAGGAAGCATTGAAGTGAAATGTAAGCAATGAAAGTTAGACCAGTCTAACTTTGATTAACATATAAATATATACTCTATGTTGCACATAACAGTGCAGTTTAAAGAATGTGTAATGGTTAGACGCTAGACGGGTGAACAATACTGTCTGCAGTAATGAGCATGCTAACATAAAAGTAAAACAGCACTATTTTTTATTGTGTCTGTGTGACTGGGGGACCTCTCTGCCTTGATCTACAGCGCAGGCTTTTATGTGCTGTCTGCATATACTCTTGGCTTTGCTGAATATACGGGCCCTAATGCCTTTAATCAAAAGCCACAGATGACGGAAACACAGTCGCACTGCTGAATTCAGCTGAGGTCTCTGTTGTGTTTGTCTGTGCGGTCCATAAAGGGGCAGGGCGGTGGAGCCTGGGCCGACATCAGCACAGATGCATGCAGATGCTCCATTAGTAAGTTTGCCTCACGGTGTAGGGATACAGAGTGTGCAAAGTAAGCCCCAACAACCAACTTAAGTGGAGTTACCCTTCTTCAGAGACGTTAATGAATCAAGTTTTTGGCTCAGGTGAATGAGTGCGTGTGTGTGTGTGGCCACAGCTGATCAATTAAAGTCCCTGCTATCTGTTCTTGCCAGTAGTCAGACCGCAGCAAACAGAGCAGAGAAAAGCTCAGTGTGATTTATTTTAGCGTGTTGGCTGCTTAGTGCATTATGCAGCTTGTCTCATTTACATTCACTATGCGCGTATAGATGTATGTGTATGTTTATCAATATCGCTATAAGCATATCTAGACAACTCCATCACCTCGCTATAGGCACCTCAGGGGCTTTGGCATCAGGTGTATGCTATAGGCAGCTATTTGTATTCTGTTTAAAGTTGATTAAACCATAAAGCATCAGAGACATGACACATAAAATCATCCAAACCTTCAACGGACAATCATTAAGGCCATAGTATGTCACCAAGGAGACCACTAATTACATTACATTACATTTTACCGCACACTTATTCCCAGAGTTCCTATTTACTCCGTTGATCGTTTTGAGTCTGTGTTGAAGGTTATTACCTCAGATTTCCAAGATTTAACAACCTTGTTCCTTTAAAAATATGTCTCTCAGTCTCTCTTTAAATCGTCCACTTTTTTGTGTTGAGTCTGGTGAAGGAGAACAAAGGAGCGAGTGGGAGGAAGCAGGGAGGACGGTAGGAGAGACGGCAGGTGGACAGACTGTGTCAAGGGTGGCTTTTGTTTAATAAATTGCTTCTCGGGGCCAGTGAGTGACGGATTTTTGGACGAGGCCTGCACGTTCGGCAGCATGTGAAGTTTATGATGCGTGCTAGCCAGCTTATTTCTCCCCCTCCTGCGTCGTCCTCTGCCTCCTTACCTCCGCTTTTCTCCTGAAGGGAGAGAGGAAGCTCACTCTGACTCGTTTGGCAGCAGCTTTTAGTGACCTTACTCTGAGTTCTCCAGAGCCCCGTGGAGCAATTCTGCACCACCAGGACACAGTTCTGACAAATTCAGCAGCTGCCCTCGCACACTCATATAACTCCCTGGGTGTTCAAGCCATTTCAGGGAACACACTAAAACATTTCATCAGGGAATGATGCTGATGATAGCAAGCAGCCCCCTAGATACACCTGAGTAAAATTACACAGTGATTAACCTCTAGAAAACTAGTGTGGTCTGCAAGCACTTTATAACTAATGGGCATTTTATTTTATGTGCACTTCAAGGGCTGTTTTATTGGCTGAGGGAGGGTTTCAGGACTTACACTGATAACTGAGGCTGAAAATGAACAAACCAGGAACTTCCAATGAATGTTTCATGGAATGTCTCTTTGAAAGTTATATAATTTTGAGACCCTCTCTCACTTTTTTCTGCTACATTTAACATTGAACACCATCTCTTCAGTGTGTTCTTTAGTTTGGAGCATCTAAATGTTAGTCTCTATTTGTTTATCATCTAAAAACATATTTACGCACTACTGGAAGGAGAAATATATCTTTCTAAATGTTCCAAGCTGAGACGTAGCTACTTCACTTTTAAAAACAACATAAATCTTTCAAGTTTCCAAGATTAAAAAGCGATATTGAGGATCATAAAATAAAATATAGTAATCTAGCTGTGAGATTCTTAAAAAAACAGAATTGTATGAAATTTATAAACTAAAACTGTTTCGTATCTGATTACATAATTAAACAGCCTCAACATTATTCAAAACTGCTTATTTTATAAATTGAGCAAAAAACGTTCAGGAGATCACCAGCGTCTTTGTGGATGTGGACTTCTAAAACAACTCAGCTATGCGCATAATCAGACTGTGTTCAACTTTCAGACATTTTGAAAAGACAGCTGCTGGCACAGATGTTGCCCAGTGAACTTGTTACAGTACATTTTTATGGTGGGTAGACTAACACTTGTTCCGTGTGCAGCCACTCTTATGGTTATTTAATCAAACACAAATTACCTTACTGGCACAGAAGTGGAGCGGGTGGGGTGGGGGTGGCTTCCCTAGTCTCTGTCACACACAGTAGTATCATCGTCTCTTCCATCCACTTCGTTATTACCATCTTTTACTGTGCCTTGTTTCCCCCCCCCCAGTGTTAACATAAAGCGTGGGTGGAGGCACAACAAAGTCCAGTGGATTCCCTTCATCCTAAATCAGCTCAACCTCCAGGTCCCCCCCCCCCCACACTCAGGAAATGCAGGAACATCTGGCCTTTATGGATGGCTGATTTACACAGCCACAATTTGCCTTCATCATGTTCCAGGTCATTCGGTATTGATTTGCTCACTCACTGCGCGTTTGCATCATTGCGATGCAGGTTCAGATGTGCACGTTTAAAGAGTCGGTGCGGTGCTGCCGCTGTACGGCACAAACTTTTTCCAGTCCCACTGCTTTGTACACTGAGAGAGAAAGAAGAAATGTTTGGCTTCCAACGACAAGATATTAGATTTGACAAGTGCATCAAGCTTGGCATTAATTAATTTTTCTTAATTAATTAATGCTTTAGTCTAAAAAAATGCCAGAAACTTGTGAAAAATACCCGTCTCAGTTTCCAAGTTTATGTGCTAAATTTAATTTTTAATTATCTAAATATTTGAAGCCAATCCTCACATATGAGACGTTGGAACAAGAGGACGCTTATTTTTATTATTTATAATCAGTAAAAACTGGTATTTTTAAGACAAATTGATTGATTTTTATTTCAGCACTAAGTGAAACCAGGAACGTTTGACATTCTTGAAAATAAACAGACCACTGAACCAAAAAAACTGATGAATAGATGTCTCTGCCTGGAAGATGTTGAGTGAGTAAAGGGCCAGTTCACACAAATAAAAAAAAAAAGATTCCACTCATATCTAGTGTAGGGGTCTCGAATTAATTGTGACCCACAAATTGATGTTTCTGTAGTTTCTTATTGCAGAGTTCCTATTTCCAGGCTGCAGAATTACCTTTATTTCACATTTAATATCTGACAGTTTTTTGAATTGAAAAGAAGAAACCATCTGAAGGACGGACAATACCCAGAGGCGGAAAAATGATATTGATTGCGTTGAGTGCCAGTGCTTCCTGTCTCGTCTACAAGAGGATAGCTCATGTAAACATCCAGATATTAGGTATGAGTAAGAAGAGAGGGAAAACATACGTTCCCCAGCTCATACATTGGAAGTTACGTATTTTAGGGTGGATGCACAAATCCTGAAGGCATACATCCAAAAACCTGGTTCAGTAACCCTTTCTGGGTGGCACTCCCTTCGCACAAACAGGCACACTTGAATCCATGTCCAAATGGATGACCACAGTGTCACAGCATTGTTCTATTTGCTAACACACTCTCTCTCTCTCTCTTTTAATTAGAGATCTCTAAGCAGTTGTGCATACCAAATGTCTCTGGAGTGTCACTGGGTGTGGGTTGATGAGAGCAGAGTGATTGCTTGTCACTGGCTCTTTGATGAGCCTCGGGAAGGGCAGCTGAAGAGTGACTGCTGTCTGCAGGAATGAAGGACCAGCTGAAGCCATGTCAGAATTACAGACACTGTTAATACTGAGCAGCACTTGGATGGGATATTATCAAGACAAAAACAGCCATATAGTCCAAACCAAACTAGTTGAAGTCTTTATAATTGCAAGATTTGAAAGGAAGTTGGAGGATTTAAAGTAAAGAAGACTATTTCTGTGTTCAATTGGCTGCCCATGAGTTCCCTAAAGAACGAGGGAGGAAGAGAGAAAAGAAAAGGAGCGCTGACAGGACATATCTGGAAAAAAAAAAAAAAGACAGATTGGTCGTCTCTATTGAAATAAACAGATTGGAAAATTGAGGGGAGGGACACACGCAGCGAGGAAGAGGGTGAATGTAACATCCAGTCTTTGTTGCTTTGCATGTGGGTGTGTATACAACACACACATGCACGTCAGGCTGCCACAACTCATCATCATCCCACAAAAAAAAAAAAAGGGTGGTGGGGGGGTGCTTTCCGTTATCAGCACAATACAAACAGCACAATTTAGTCTGTCAGGTCACATCGAGACACAGCAGAGCAAGATGCAGATTCAGTTTGCACTTTGAACACTTCCTGCGCACACAAACAGGTTTAATCTAAATTCTATCAATGCTGCCATTTATGCGGTTATTATGTCACCTGCACCACCATAAGATATTATACATTTATTGTACTGTAATGCATCTCTGATGAGATGAGATGAGGACTCCAGTGATGCAGCAACTGCCATTTATTTCATTTGCATACTATTACAGCAGTTTGGTTTTGATTTGACATTTTGCTCGGGTAGCTGTGGGCGGATACATGTGCGGTCACGGCCCAAAAGCCTTGCTAAAGATAGACGGGAGAAAGATACGTCAGACTAAATTTGTGGGCTCTTCTACTCACGCTGCGTATGACACAGTGAGCGGCTGTGGGGCGTGCGTGCGTCGTCCACGTATGTGTGTTCTCCGTGCGTGTTCGTGTATGTGCGACCAAGCCGGCTACTTGGTCACACAGGGCCTCTCAGTCGGGCATGTTCTGTTTTTAACTATCCATCCACACCCCTCAGTAAAAGAGAGCGAGGAAGAGACTGGGCCTGTCCAAATAAATTACAGTACCCATTTGGAAGACAGTGAGAAAGAGAGGAGAGGAGGAAAGAAAGCGGGACACAACAACAAGCCGTGGGCACTCGCTCTGTGACACTCTGACTTTCCAATATGATCGCTGCCTTTGTAATGCTGCATAATCTCACATTCTTCAACAGTGTGTGTCAGCACTGGCTCTTCTAAGTAGTCATATTTTAATTTGGAAATTCTACAAATACGAGACACGGTGCTGCATTTAATATTCACTTATTAGTTATTTTGATGATCAATTAATTGCAATCGCAACAATGGACAACATTGGCTCATTCTATGTTATTTACTGTCTCAGAGAAAGAAAATAATCTGCAGATCAACAGATCATAGACAATAACTTAGTCACGGTCCAGAATCAAAAGCAAAAACAAGGAAGCAAGGACATGGCTCTTTTGAAATGAATGTATGCAAAGGTCAGGCGGAGGTCATTTATCTTCTCTTGCTTTCTCTCTGAGACGATCAATACCACTTTTGTGTATTGTGTCTGTGTCGGTGAGTACAGAGTTGGAGCCAGAAGCCAATTAGCCTAGCCTAGCATAAAGAAGGATCTACGGTGCATCACTCATGCATAACGTCTGGGTGTGAAAGCGCAGCATCGGTTTTCTTACAGAGAACAACTGAATATTTCCCCAATTGTTGAGCTATTCCTTTAATCATCTCCCCTTAGTAATTTAATAATTACAGCGTTGAAACTTCTGCTCCTCTACATAAATGTTTTAAAATTTGCTTTTCACACATGCTGACATAATTAAAGATTCCTACTTTATTTTCCTTGCAGACACAGAAGCGGAGAGGAACGCACTGAAAGAGCACGTCTACCCCAAGCTACGGGACTTCTGCAGGGAGAACTATGGGATTGAATTCCAGGTAACTGGCTCTCTTCCTGTCTTCATCCTTCTGATGGCTCACAGACCTGAAACTTCCTGAACTGTAGTTTGCCAGTACTGAATGTTAAGTGCCTGAAATCTACATTATGACTTACACAGCCATCAGTGCCTGGAGGGGCCCCAGAGCTGCATGCAGAGGTTTCTGTCCCTTTAAGCAAACAGAAGGGCAGCAGAGATAAGGCTTCTGTCGGTGAGGGCTGGCACAAACCTCGCTGTGGATAAGGCAGCATGATGCGAGGGCTTTCCCTTTGTTGTTGTGGGAGAAGTTCCGCTCTCTCCCTGTGGAGTTCGCTGATCGAGATATAATTTGCATTGCAAATCAGTGTACACGGAATGATGGCTATCAGAGGTTTGTTTGTTTAACAAATCCACGAGAGCCCCCAAGTCAGGGGGAGATTTCTACTATAGATCGTTCCTGTAAGGATTCGAGGAGGAAGGATTTGTTTCCAGTGCAGGGACTTGTGACCCCTGAATTGTTTTGTAAGCTGTAGTCAGCAGGATATCAGCAGCTAATTCTCATTTCACGCCAACAATGTTTGGATCAAAAACAGCTCCAAGCACATAAATCAGAAGGTGTTATAATAAGACAGTGGTGTTGTTAGAATACCTCCTCTATGTGCATAAGGATTAGATTTTCAACTTTGTTTAAAATATATATATTCACAACATACATTGTTATGAATTAATGATTTGTTATTTTGGTGTAAGAAAAACCCACGGGGCAATTAAAATGTGCCTTGTGGCGCAATAAAGTAAAACCACGCGTTAGGAGTGTGACTGTACAGGAAATAGTGCAGATATGTACATGTGTTAGAGTCTTAAGCTCTAAAAGCAGCCACATTAAAAATCACTTTTTGAATCTATTTGTCTTGGCCACAGGGTTGTTATAATGGTTTCCTGGTTGGAGGACTTGTAATGAGTTCTAAAGGGAGAGAAAAGGCTCCTGCGTGATGAAAGTCGTTTTATATTTTACTTAGGTTTTAAAAATGGTTAAATTATAGTGATTACCGCAGATTACCATGGATTCGGTGCCCGAACAATGTTCAACCAAACCCTTCTCACATACTATTTGTATTGCACCTGTGCAGCCTGTTAAGGAACTCTGTGGTTTAACATCAATAGTTAACATTACAAGCATCATTTACGTGAGGTCAAAGGGTCGAAACTGCCAAACAGTACGTAACAAACATTTCTGCAGCTCGCACATGCCTGCGTGTGATGGAGAAGTGCAAGGAAAAGCAAGAAAATCCAAGCAAAGACATTTTGGCTCCAGTCTCTGCGGCCACGTGTCCGTCTGGTGATTCAGCTCACTGTGACGAAGCGTGAGCTGAAATGATTATGCAGAAGGCCTGGGAGTTAATACTATGACTCACTTACTCTTCTCTGCCTCCTCCTCCTCCTCCTCTAGCCGGCCCCACCACTCTTCATTGTCGCCCACACCATTGAGAACTGGCACCTTAGCTAAAACCACAGTTTACCCGAGCTTGATAGTACTTTGTACATGTGAGTTAACGTTTTGGTTCTGAATCACTTTACGTGTCAAATCATTTGCGATTTCTAAGTAGTATAACTCGTGCCAGGAGTACATTCATTTTTCTAGTTGCATTCATGTTTTGCTTTGATGTGAAATATATGTACGATGCAATCTTCTGTCAAACACACACACACGCGCTCCGTTTCTCACACACATCTGCTGCCGCACACTGACACACATGCCAAGCTGATGAAACCCAATTCTCCCCGGTCCCTCATCACTTGACTCAGTTTCCATCCTGAACCCTCCCTTAAGAGGAGGGAGAGGGATTGTGGGAGATGGAGAGGGGAATACAGGGAGGAAGAGGGCACGGAAATCCAGCCCAGGGGCCGAGGACTGCGTCCTCATTCAGTCAGCACACAGCAGCGGTTTGACTCTGGCATCCCTTTGTATCATTTCTCTCCCTGTGCTTCCTGCTCTTTCTCTTTCATCACTCATTTGAATGCTCATTTAAAATAAATTACAGAAAACTAGACACACATAAAGATGCTTAGAGGTAACTGAAGGATGATACACATAGAATATATTTCAGCATTTGTAAACACTAGGGCTGTCACATAGTCAGGATTTTCAGTTTTGGTTTGTAAAGTGTACAGCAACAGATCCATGAAATCAGTCAACTGTCTTCATTCTTTATTTGGCAGCCTCTAGAGCAACATCATTGTCCTCCATAGGTTGCTTTTCATTGTTACTATTATAGCAGTATATCCTTTGTATGTTGTCTGTTGTGACCTGTCTGAGTTGTGTCTCTTTTTTAATTTACTACTGCTCAAACTAGTTTTCCTGTAGACACTTATAATTGGGAAACCATATCTTGCCTGAGCATATATATTGTTGGTTCACATATCTAGTTTATTAGATACAATAAATATTTACGCACTGCAACTCAGTTCATATTTTTATTGTATTTTTATTGGCAATTTCAGAGATTGTAGTTTGTGCTGCCAATTAATTATATTGCATTGTCCACACTGTTTCTATTGATAAGGATAGACTGAAGCTGTTTTCAGGCATGCACTCTACTCTAAGCCTGAATTTCTCAAGAGAAGCTGTATGTGACAAAGCGAATGTCCAAGTCAGTCGACCCGGACATTGCTGGTAATTGTCCAGAGAATACACATCACGCGATGTGAAGTGCAGGTGCATCACACTTCTCTTCTTCAGTATTTATATACATGATGCATAATTTCTAATCATGTAAACAGTCCTGCTTTGATGCGCCATTAACAAAACACTGATTTCTGCTGTGTTTTCATGTACAATTTGCTGCATGTTCTACCCAGCTACCATCCTAAAACTAAACTATTTTCCCATGTAAGAATGCATTTCACAGGAACATCTCCAGCTGTGTGCTGAATGTGTGAAAGAGCAACTCTGGTCGATGTCTGGAACTGATTCTGTAGACATTGTCCCGTATAAAAACAAAAAAGTAAACTTTTAAAAAATTGTAAGTGTAAAAGTAAACTTATTGCAGTGGAACTTTCTGGAGATGCCACAGCAGTTTTGGTGGAGAACAGATTAGCCAGTGTTTGTTATAGAAATGTCAATTTATTATCTAGTGTGGCTCCTAAAACCCAGTTCCTATTATCTTTACCCATCTTGCATTTCTTA
The DNA here is from genome assembly GCF_900324465.2 of Anabas testudineus. NCBI lineage: Eukaryota > Metazoa > Chordata > Actinopteri > Anabantiformes > Anabantidae > Anabas > Anabas testudineus. The sequence continues at coordinate 18,053,901 of NC_046627.1, read as the reverse complement.
GACTCATAAATCATGTTGTTACAATACAATCGCCTCCTCCCACATGCAGGAGTTAAATAGAATCTACTGGAAGCAGCTCTGTTAATAATATGGCCAGACCTATCTATGGTTGCCAAACTCACTGGTCATCACACACATACACACACAGTCCAATTATAATAAACGTTTCCTGACCACCGCTGTACGAATCTTTTCAGCGGTTGTCATTCAGACGTCTTTTACAACTCACAAGACAAGCAGGAAGATGGGAGGTGAGATGAGGGGTGAGACGACGTTTCATGAGGATTTAACAGATGCCCATTAGTGTCGAAAGAGAGTGGATACACTGGTCAATGTGGCTTCATGAGAAAAGACAGGGCTTACTTACATTTAAAGATATTTAATTTGTTCACAACCTCTTGGATAGTTTTTACTAACAACTTGTTTTTTCATTTTGACATCTCCAGCGTGACCATATATGTTTTGCAGTCACTTGAGAAACAATTCAAAGCACGACGTTTGGCATGAGCCCTCTTGATTCATCACTCTTCCATCTGCTTACCTGGCCGCCATTTTTCTCATTTCGCGTCCCTCATTCGTCTCTCAGTCGGTTTCTTTCACTCCTTGGCAGCAGGCCACCATCTCCATTCACTGTCCTGTAGTTTTCTCTATTTACGCTCTACAGAAACATATCAACATGCCAACTGCCTCCAGAGAAACGATACCAACAATCAGCAAAGATAATCAAAAATCAAATAGGAAAGACATCTCAGGTTGTAGTTACTCTGTACTCCTATAACCCCTGGACAAACTTTTCGTTCTGTAAAGAGGATGTCTTATTACTGTCACCATGAAGGTTGGATTTTCAGCTCCATCAGTTAAGCTGTTGTCAGCGGGACACCTCAGAGTGTGTGAGCTCATTTCTGCAAAGGTTGATGGAAAAGCTGGGTTGGTTGAAATCTCAATAACATGTTTTTATTCATAAATGTAACTGACAGAGACCTGATTCTATATCTTGAGAGAGGTTTAAGATATAAATGAAACATCCCAAAATACACCAAAGTAACCTTAATGATCACTGAGCGTAATTAAACTGCAGAACAGCTCGCATTTGTTTTCCGAGTACCATCTAGTAACACCTACACTTTCTCTCTTAGCCCTTAAGTAAGCTTAGCTCACTTCAGCCTTCTTTCACCCGATGGCCAGACTGACTAAGAGACACCATCTGCAGTTAACTCTCCGCCTGAAAAAGAGAGATGTTGCCCTAAATGATACACTGCAGGCAACGTTTCTCTGATTAGAGAAATGAATGGACTCACAGCAACTGGTTCCCCAAGTGCAAGCAGTGTGTGTGTGTTTACACCATTAGAGTAAACCTGTAAACTATACGCTGTCGGGTTTGTGCTTGGTTAAAATGCAAAACAGCCTGTGTGCCCCAAGATAGACAGTTTGTAAAAGACGCTGTATTTTAACGGTTTACCGCAACTGTAGTAATGTTCACATTGACTGAGCTACAGAGTGAGAAGAAGCTATGTTGATTCTTTCAGTTCCTTCAAGCAAAAGCTAAACTATTGTTAATCTCTGCAGAGTAAACAAGCTGGTTCTTAAAATAGATGCTTTATTACTTCACAACTCTTTAGTCAGCCGTGCTGTGTTTAGTTTTTCCTTGCATGTGTAGTTACTGGTTTATTTAATGGAGCTTCCAAGTTGCTCCTGCTCCCATTTAGTTCTTGAGGACCTCTATTTGACATGTACGCTGTTTACCAAACCTCAACTCATATTGTAAGAACATTTTGCTATATATATTTTACTACATACCCGTTTCCTCCCTTTGTCACATGATCTCATCATCTCACAGCTTTTATCTTTACTCTGCAGCAGTTGAGCTTCAACTTCTGAAACATTGCAATAAATACCCCAGTGTCAGTGTGAAAAAAAAATCCCTCAGTGCCCATATTGACAAGCTAAATCATCTTTATGACGTTAAAAGTGACTATTGAAGTAAGTCAAACATCTGACGTTAAGGCTCAAATCTACTTAACCGCCATCTGTGTGATCCAGCTCTGCCTGTTTTTTTCAAACTGTGTTGCTTTTTCTTATCACTGCAAAAATGTCATATTTGGCCACAGATTTGCTACTAAAACCTGCACTTTCCTCGCGGGCTAAGAAAACTGTGCTCCTCGGACACTCTTAGAGATTTACTACACGTTCTAAATAAAATTGCCTCCAGTAGGAAGCTTAAGATGTGTTTATGTTGGTGCCATATCTATTTTTGCCGTTGTTTTTTTGGCTGTGAGTCTTTCTGTCGGTGGGTTTTTCCGCCTTAATCCCGCCTCATTTCATGCCCTTTCTTCCTGGGCATCTTGGGCATAATCCCAAAGTCTAATAGTCTAACATTCAATAAATAAAAAAGGCATCCCCTGCACTTGACCCGCCACGGGCAAACGCCTTCCAAAGGCATTAGAAAGCTGCTTAGCGGAAGCGGCTTCAGCTCTTGCGTAAGCAACGGCACCCGCTACCGTAGTTAAGGGGAAGAGTGGGGGAGAGTCAAAGTAATCAGAGAGAGAGAGGAACAGCAAAGATGAAGTAGGCTGACAGAAAAAAAGAGGAGGAGGGTGAAAAGACACAAGGAAGCTGTGAAACAGTTCCAGCCAAATCCAGTCCCACAGGACTCTGTCTTCATCTAACTGTGACTCGTTCATTTAAAACCCTCCTTACCTAATCCCCTGTCCAAACACTTTCCTTCTTAACTCAATTTCTGTGTCCTTGGTTATTCTGGATAAACATTCTTCAACCGTTGGTGTCTTCTGACTTTCCTCGTCTTTTCTCCTTCATCCCTTCATCCTCCAGCGAAGCACAGCGGGTGATGGGGCAAATTTAATCAGCATATCCTCCCCACACACATGCAGACATGACTAATATCTTCATTTAGCTTTTAATTACTGTGCATCCTCCCAGTCACCTGCTGAAACACAGTAGAAAACCTACGGTAATCGAGGGCAGTCATCTCACTTCATTCCCCCCCTCCCTCTGGTCCTTGTCAACACAAGGCCAATTGCAGTCTCCCACGCACACGTTGAAAGTTGGAAATAGATTAGTGACACTGATACACAGTGACTGATGAGCCAAACAATGAGCTTTTCCACAACGGGCCAACGTGAAATATGTTTATGTGCACACAAATGTGTCAGCGTGCGTGCAAACTGTGAATAGCACAGCTACACATACCTTTGTATTAAGGTGTTAACGAGACAAACGCGATAGATTGGCGTAGCTTCAGCTCTTCTGCTGCTCCCACCAATAACGTGGGAGGCGAATGTTTCCCAGTCTGTCAACATAAAGTCCCACACTCTCACTTTCAGTGGCATCCAGTTGTACAGGGGTGCCAGTCACTGCTTTTCACTGCCACACTGCGGATGTGGCAGTCATTGTGCCAGGCTACAGTCATTTTGAGGTAGCTAGTCTGGTGAGCAGCAGAGCATGAAGGAAGACAGCAGTCCTCGCTGCTGAATCACTGCTTTTCACCTCTTCCCCCATGCCAAACCTTCGACTTTATACCCCCGTGAACACTGCCTCACATAGACAGAGCAGCAAAAATCGATAACTACAGGAAGGACACACAAGAGAAAACTAATGGGATCATGTATATTCTGCATTTTAGGGCCAGGATCGGTAACAATGTACATTTTAACATAAGCTATGCATCAGGCTAGCGTGCTAAAAGCTATCTGAGCTGATACAAGGGTTTGTTGTCCTCTTAGACGTGTTGCAGTCAGCAGCAGCAGCACAGTGTGGGCCACAAACACATTTACAGGCGTTTCCTCACCCCGCTGTCCTCCAGTGGGAGATTCCCCCTGTGGCGTGTTTACAGTTGGAATTGTCTCAGCTGCCAAAAACTGTGACAAATGTGTTGAGGGAGACCCCCCTCTGTAGCCGGGTTTGTGTTTGTGTGTGTGTTCGTTCACTCCTCCCTGCTGCTCTCAAAGTGATACAGTGCTTTTCAGTCACACGGAGCGGGGGGTATTCTAGAAAGTGGGTTCAGGGAAAACTGTCGTGAGTTTGTTAAGCCTGAGTCAGGAGAAATGTTTTTCGTGAGTCTTTATTTGCCGTAACAGAGATCGCTGATCACCTGGAGATGTTTAAAAAAACTCAAATATTACACATGGTGGAGACTAAATGTATCCACTCAACAGGCTATTACTGACTGTGAGGTCTACAAATAAACACATGTCTTCATCTGTCGAATTTCATCCTCTGTTGCCAATAAGCACTTAGTCCCGATCGGGTTACTGCAAAAAAAAAAAAAAAGTATTTTAAAATTTAATGCAACATAGCTGCAGTAGGTTTAGGCTACAGTTTTATCACCCATTAAGAAAATTGAAGTCTGCGACTGTGCTGACTAAAACCTAGCTGTGTTAATTTATTGACTCGTTTCTCCAACTCAGGCTCTTTCGCTGCTTCTGTTGTGTGTGTGTGTGTGTGTGTGTGTGTGTGTGTGTTTAGATAAATGTGCATTAATGCCACACATTAATATTTCTAGCTTAAAAAAAAAAAAAGTCAGCTCTTTTATTTACCTGTTTGTGTAAATCGTGTGTGAGCCAACTCATTTTTACAGTGTTGAACTCAGTACCGCAAAAAATTCATCCATTGCTTGTTCTTTTGTGTACTGTGGAAGCTGGTTGTGCTCTTTATCCTCCTCTAAAGCAGGAATACTTTACAAACAGACACTATGTGCAGCGTCTATTTTGATATTCTGTTCTCATAAAATACAGCGCCACAACACATGGCTTACATTTGTTTGTGTTTTCAGGTGGTGGACCTGTACTGGGGCGTAGATCCAGAGGAGTGGGACAGTCCAGAGCTGCAGCGACTTCGAATGAAGCTCCTGGAGGAATGTCTGAAGACCTCAGCGGGGCCGTGTTTTGTTGTGAGTGTTACATGCTGCATAGGTTACAGTTCCAGTCTGAAGTGTAGTGGATGTTGCGGGTCTGTTTGGGGCGTTATGGGAGTTCACATTACTGTGCGTGCACACTTTACATAATAAGGAGAAAATCTGTTCAGTCAAAACAGTGCTGTGGCTTTTTCCACCGTCCATCTGCATCTCATTACATGGCTGCGATGTGGCATTAAGACTGAATCGTTCCCAGGCTACATGCTTTTGAAGATTTAACAGATGTGTAAAACTACCTGAAAAGAGTGAAATCACATTTTTATTGCAGACCCGGCTTGGTTGAATTTGAAAAAGCGACTATGAAACATCAAATCCTTTGTTGCAGCTTCTGCATGCAGGATGTGTGGCCAAGCAATGCATGTGTATCTATTCTGCTTGATTGTGGACAAGTGGATTATTTAAAATCCTCTTTTATCTCTTTTGTACAAACACAAATACGAACAAACATACAGTACAAAAGAGAGAACATCCTCGTTTTCCATCTTTCCTGGAGTGCAAACAGGAAGAAGCTCTACTGGGCAAACATATTGTAAGAGCCGACAATCCATTCAAATCTAAAATGACGCTGGTATGAATGAGTTATGTGAAGGCTTCTGCAGGAAGAGAGAGACTGGCGTGACACTTAATTACAGATGACATTTCATTGATCTTTTATAGATAACTTTAGACCACATTAAAAGTCCAAGGTGAGGAAAGGAAGGGATGAAAATAGGAGCAAAGGGAGGAAGACAAGAGGAAGAGAAATGCAGGGTGAATTATTCAAATGGAACAGATCCTCTTCTACAGGTTGAAACTGAGGTAAGAGATCACAGGGAAGGATAATGCATCATGGGTAGGACAGGAACCATTGGTCTCCAGGTAGCATAATCCCCTTCCTCGGACTCAGTTTTGTATTTCTTTCTCCTACATGCACTGCTTCCTTCTACTTCTCTGATTAAGATATTGTTGTTCTCTTTCTTTATCACATTAACAAGCATACATGTATTTTCACTGGACTCAAATGTGGTGGATCACCTATGATCATATCACATATCATGCTAACTGATTCGTTCAAGATGAGCCAGTTCTGTTCAGATGTTTTTGCAGAGGTTTTTTTTTTCAACTTGCTCCGACATCATGCATACGTAAGCAACGATAATCTCGAGACAACAAGGCGGTTATAGATTTTGGAGCCATGCCGCTGCAGTTGCTCTCCACCAAGACCCTCAGAGCATGATGGGAAACCTGATCCAATACCACTCATCGAAAAAGCTGATTTTAGCCTAAAACCAGACTATTAACATAATTCTTACATATTACTAAAACAAGTCAGTCTAAATATCTGACAGATCAATAATCAATGTGCCAATTGGGTTTGTATTGACTGCTTAATGGTTTCCATTTACAGTTTCAGCAAACTGACATGATGACTGCATTTCATTATAATTTTAACACATTTGATGTGAAATATTTTATAAATTTGGAGGTAAACAATAAACACATCATCTCCTGTGAAGATTTTGTAACAATAAACAAAGGTTACTGGGACCTCAGAGCAATATAACATGTGACATGTGTTTGAAAGTTCTGAACAAAGTGTGCGCACTTAGCGCACAAAGCATATGCAAAAAAGCAATAAACCAGAAACTAGTGGTACAACACATCCAAGACATCAGCTCACACATGTTAGTAGAAGCAGGAAGTGTCGTAACTTACCTTATTGGAGTGAAGCACCTTCCCAAGCAGAGTTATTTCAGTGTGGTTTGTAATTATGTCTCCAGGCCAGAGTGGGAATGACAAAGAATCAAACACAGTGAAGAAACGCAAACAGAAGCACGGCTAGTGTGGTGCACAAAGTCATTTTCTTTAAAAGCTGCTTTAAAGCCACTTAACCAACATGTGATCCCTTTGTTTTCTTTATCAAATGCTATATTAGCAGCAGGAGTGTTTCCAATAAAGTTAGCTTTTGATTTTTTTCTTCTTCTGTCAGTAACTTTGTACCACTAAGACCAACATCGCCACCAGCTGGTGATTCACATAGTCGCGGTTTTGTATTACATGTTACCACTCCGTCTTCCCATGTCGTTTCCTGTGTTACGATCGTTTCCTTGCTCTAGTGGTCCCTGCGCCTCGCCACTAATGTTGGCATTAATGTGTAGGGGTTCATGACTTTCTGTTCATGTGTGTTAAAGTTTCAGATTGTATCATGAAATACGATGTGAGGGCCTCTAAAGCCTATTGATATATTTTTGTGTGTGTATGTGTTACTGGGCTGCACAGTATGAGGTCAGTCAGGCTAAACTGGGCTGATCAGATCTGAGGTCGACAGAAATGACACAGCCTCCTCTGTTGTGCTGCAGGTTTGGTGTTTGGTTGTTGTGTTGTACATGCCGCACTGATTTCATTCATTCCCATCAGCCTCATCACCCTCTGTCCCCGCTGCAATTTCACCATCTTAACCCTGACTGACCCCGAGCAATACCACACTAACACACTAAGAGAAAGCAGACACACATAAACTCAGGTACGTGCACACACAGCTCGTTGTTCTCTCTCCCCTATGATTGGTTTTTATTCCTCACCCCTGCTTTCAAACACACATCCACATGGGCACATACAAACTCGACCCAAGGTGTTTTCTCTGTCACAAGACTGAGAATTAAGTGGGGTTTACTCTTAACGCTGCGTGATACAGACTCTTTACACCCTTCTACACCCCCACACACTAAAGAGACGTACACACATGCAGCTATAGTGCACAGCCTCCCCATCTGGCTGGTTAAATCTTTAATGGCATATTCTAGTGGTCCGCTCGAAGAGGAGTTTATGCTGAGGAGCCTACAAGAGCTACACAGAATTAAGTCCCATTCAGACATGTCAGAGCCAGCTGCTGCGGCCCCTGCAGCCCGGCTACTCGTCCTCACCACAGCCCCGTTTCCAGGACTGGAGAGCGCCGAGCTGCAGTGGTGGTGACAAGTCCTTTGATCAGAGACTTGGATCGTTGTTTATGACAGTTCTGGGTTGTCTGGGCCGTCTCTGGAGTACTGTTGTTTATTTTAACATGGTGCCAGACCTAGATAAATATATGTGAAGATCAGGAAAACGTCAGCAGAATTTAGGGTCTTGTTGTTTCTGCAGCAACAGAGTGGATTTCAATCCAGGCGTTCCAGTGTGTGTGTGTGTGTGTTTCTGTTTAGACTAATCACAGTCTCTCCTGTGCTGTTACTCCCCTCATTTTCATTTTTGCTCTTTGTTTTTTTTTTTTCTTTTTTGTTTTTTTTTTTTGTCTCTTTTAAACCAATTTGTTGACACGCCGCTGATGCTAGTTCATACACACAGGAATCGTTGGCGTCTCATGCTCAGCAGAACATCTCAAATGCTGCTGCAGTGTCCCCCCAACTAAACACACACGTACATGTGCACACATCTACTGTACTGTAGGAGTAGGTGGGGGGGGGGGGGGGGGGAGAAAAGCCGCTCTGGGGGTCTGCAGCTCACAACAACTGCCACTGAGCCCAAAGCATGGATCAAAAAAGGGGTAAACAGAGGAAGAAAATAATAATAAATTACGTCTGCACTGATTATTGATGTCAAAGGAAATAGAGGGGGTGTGATGTGCTTCTATAGCTGAGAAAAATAGATAAAGAGAGGGGGATGTGGGGAGACAAGGACAGGATGGGAATAACAAGCTCTTTAGAAACACTACAGAAAAATCAGAGAAACTGAATTGACATGCGTACTGTAGGTGTGTTTCTTGTTGCCCCAGAGGATCTGATCAACAGCAGGAAACCTCTTAATACTCATTCAGGGCTGTGAAGTCCCTCCTGTTCTTCTGTATCACAAAAAGCTTTGATATCTAGTCTCATCTATGTTTCTTTTATGCATTTCTGAGACTCTTCATCTCAACTTTGTTGCTGGAAATTAGGGAAAATATTGAAATGCATGTGATAACGAGGAACTTGATATCTGTTTCTTGATTGAAATTATGAATTATAATTTTCGATTTTATAGTTTTTTCATAGGAGGCATGTGTGACCACGAAGACTTAAAGTGGTCTCACTTCACAAGATGGAGCGTCAGCTGTTATATAACCGGCTTCTTACTGCATATGTCAGTTTCTTTTATATAAGTAAGAAACAATTGCAGCAAGTGTCTTTCAAAGGGCATGGCTGACTACAAGACAGGTGGCAGTGGAGGGTTGTTAAACACACACACATGCACGTAAAAAATGCACACACAGCACACCGTACCTGGGTGAGGGGGGCTTTTCTCTAACCTGTCGATGCAATAAAGCTGGTTTCCATGGCGATCGCAGGGGTTGGCATGGTGATGGTGTCATTGACCTGGAGATTAAGCATGACAATGAGCCTTGACTGGTTTTTTTTTTCCTTCTTCTTCTTCTTCCCTCTTCACTCTTCTGCTCTCCAACAATCTCAAATTCCCTCATGTAAAAAGCACTAAAACTTGATAAATGCCTTAAAGGTGCAGCCGCTCATCCAGCGTGTTGGCTGGTTCTTTCTACTTCCTGGCCATATAGTGGGTTTACTGTATGTAGGTAGATAGTTGAGGATACTGTAGCTTTTGCTTCTCCTCCATTCAACTCACATGATGTAACTGCAATGAGATAGCCTGGACCCGCTGGTTTACCTCTCAATTTGAGTAGAATTTGATATGCATACAGAATAATTGGTCTAAATTTCAGCAAAGAAGCAAACTTCGAAGGATCGAACAAAAGATTAGCAGTACCAGTTTGATGTAGGGTGATGAATCTGCTCTTGTGCAAAGTAAAATCAAAAGTCAACATGTATATTAAAGCTGGTTCTATTTTGTTTATCTTTATCATAAAGGATAAGGCTGGTTCTTTATTATTCTTGTTGTCAGGAGACCTCCTGATAGGCCAAAATCAACATTATGTCAGTCAATCTTAAATTCCTTGCAGCCCTTTCAACTCAAAACCAATTTGTTTCTTAATAAAGAAAAGAAAAAACACACAGAAAACAGAAAACGCAGCTTCCTGACTTACATAAACATGGCAGGGAAATGTGTATTTTCCATTAATGAAGAATCAATCAAGAAATCCACCTGTAGAAATCTGCTTTCCTGAAAATGAAACCAGGTTTCTTGTTTACATGACACTTAATAAGTGTAAATAAATTTACAACAAGCCCACTGTGACCTGGTTAGTTTCTGTACAGTAGGTGCATGTAAACACACAGATTTCTATTGAAGACTCACTAAGGGAAGCAGATGGGTGGTGTAGCTTTTAGAAGATGTTACTCATAGATGTTTTTAATAGATTTTGTAGAAAGGAAAAGCTACATTAGGGTTTTGATATACTAATAATTGGCCAGAACAAATTCATTGTTGGTTTGTTGTTTTTTTTTTTTGTGTTTTTTTTTAAACAATAAGAAAAAATAAATTAGCAGACTAGGCTAGAGCATACTGTATTATATCAGAATAGAATAAATCTTAGCTAAGCCCTGCTCTGTGACAGTATTCGTGCCAAACTCAGAATGAGAATTTCTCTGATCAGATCACGTTTCCTTTTTGAGCCACTTTCCCTCTGCAGTGCCAGAGCGTATGCAGCAAGCATCCGAGCAGTAGACTGTAGTTTTCATTGATTGATTGACCACGTGAGTGATTGATTTCTTGATTCATACTGCAGCTGTGTACAATATCTATGTCGTCTCTCCCAACTGGCTCATCAGATAAAGTGCACTTAGCCAGAGTATAAAACCCCCTACCAGGGATGAAAAGCCAGAGGAAGGAGGAGGGGGTGGGAGTGGAGGAGTGGAGCTAAAACTGGAATTGCATTTGGCCCCTATCTGCTTTGCTATTGTCACTTTAGCTTCCTGTGTTTCTTCCACCTGCGGCTGGTAAAGTGAAATAAGAACTACTGCAGCCCCTTAGTCCTCTCTCAAAAGAGGGACACACAAATACTGAACACACACACACACACACACACACACACACACACAGACTAGTGAAGTTCTAGCTTGTCAGCTGCTGTGCTGTAATCCACTTTAGACAGACTCGTTCCAGCCCTGCTCCCTGGCTTAGACGGGGGCTGTTAAAACCAGCCGACAAATATTTGGACATTTTTTTATAGTTTGGGTTTTGGAGAAGTCAAGTGGGTGACAGAAGTGACATTAGATCACACACAAGGGTAGAGCGATGGGAGGGAGTGTGTGTTGTGTATGTGCTGCGCCTCATTTTGTTATTTCGTTTTATACTAATCACAGTCTCCACACCCACCCACTCCGTTCATCCGGCTACGTCACCACGAGGCGAGCTGACAGAGACTTTGTCAGCAACTTGGAGAGTGACTGTTTTCCCTGATCCCCAGCTACACACGCACTGTTGGACTTTCTCTCTCAGGATTACTGTGATGTAGTTCAGCCTAGAGCCTCCATCCTCCACTGACACATCACTGCAGCACCATGACTCATACAGATCCACCCAAAGAGGCTGGATCAGGTGACCTGTAGGGCCCGTCACAGATTCTTAGAAGATCTAAGGTGTCCCTCTGAGGCAAGTAGCTCTGGTTTGGAGGCTGTTGTTGCTAAAGTAGGATTATTTGATGTAATGTAAGAACAATTTTGCAGCATCAAGGTGTTAATGTCCTACTACACGATCCATGACGAAAACCGGTGCATTAATGGATGTTTACAGTACGACACTTTAGCCTGCACATCAGTACTGGAAGATACTATATATAAACATCTCTAAAGCCAAGAACACAAGAGGAAAGATGTAAGAAATACAGCATATTGTGTCTTTGCTGGCTGTAATGTAAGCTGCTAATGTTACTGTTTTTACTGCCTACAGCAGCAACCCAAACTAACATCACATCAAAAAGCCAGGGGCATGTCACTCTGCATTATTTGATGGGGTTTCAGGTTACATTACTGAAAGCTCAGTTCACAATAGCACATTCACTGCATAGTGACTCCTGGATGATGATATATGTGTCACAGCAAAGGTTAACATTAGCTCATTGTTTGATTTGGGCACGGTGCTAAACTGTGGCAACCCCAGACGGTGTTAACCTAGATAACATTACTGTATGTTTGCAAGTTACTCCCGATGTGGAAAAAAAAAACTAAAATACAATCAACAAGTCACAAATCGAACCACTTACTTAGCTGAAAAGGATCCTGAACTGAAATAGCCACTTGTCCTTGGCAACGCTTTGAGGTTGAATCCAATACCAAAGCTTTTCCCGTCACAGTCGAAGCTAGCGAGCAGCTTGCCCTACTTATCTACAAAACTATTTACTTTGACAGAAAGAGAGCACAAAGAATTACAAACAGGGGAATTCACCTTCTCCCTCTATTGTATTAGTTCTGGCTTTAAATATATCTGTCTCTTATTTTGCTCACACATTAGCATTATTTTCTTATTAGGCTTCTTGTATCCTGGACACAGGAGAGTTCATTCATTATTTGGCATATTTTTATTTTTAAGTTTATTGATTTATTTCATTTTGTATCTTTTCTACTGTTTTTGCCTCAAAGTGTTGTATTTAGATACATATATTTATTCGACTCTACTGTTGCACAGCAATCAGTGTTTGCTAAATGCTTATATAATGCAAATTATGAGCTTGGATCCAAAATTAAATACCCAGCCCTGCAAGTGACACCTCCTCCTCCAAAACAACTGATGCGGTACATGGTAGCTCATCTTCTTCCATCCAAAAGATGCTGTAAAATGAACCTTTGATACCAAATTTGTGCAACATGGGCACAAAACTGTGTGAATGTTAATGAATCCACCACAGAGTAGGCCTTCCTACGGACCATGCCACATGCCTTCATCTGATTCTGCTTGTTCTCTGCATCTGTTCCCACTGCGAATGCCAAGGGAACGAGGAGTCCAACATGGAATGGTTTTGAAGCGTCGATGCCGTGAGCGCACCACCGTGGCTTTCCTGCTCATCGGAGCTCACAGTCATTTGGCTTGTACCTCACTCGCTCTGCATCTTCGGCCCGAGGCTTCAGCTGCAGCGAGTTACGACACATGGAGTAAAGATCAGTTGGTCATGTAGTGGAGGGTTCGGCCATTTGTTGCCCATTGCCCTTGAATGCACCACGAACCATGCACTGATCCATCCACTGGCCCATAATCAGCTGTCACTCAGAAAGCATGTGTGTGGAGTGGGTGATAATAGTGGGATGAAACCGTTTAATCTCACGGTGCCTACTTCTGCAGCTGCTGTGTTGAGTGTTCTGGTTTCTGACTTTAAAAAATCGTGTGCAAAGATTATTGATACTGGCTTTATTGTGTGTGAATGATGATGATGGAGGCTGCGGCTTGTGATGATAACGTTTAAGCACACTTAAATTGCATTTCACAGTCTTAGACATTATTCTCCCAAATCCACATTTCTCATTTTAATTAATGGGTTAACTTCTTTTCATTTAAAACAGTCCCATCTGTTCTATATATAAAGCAAATCTGCTCATTTTCTTAATACCACTGATTACTGAGCATTTAGGGAATTTGGCCAAGGCTGTGTGTATTTTACATAACAGTATGTCATTCAAACATTAGCTGTGCAGCAGCAGAACAAATCTGCCTTTTCCTACTGAAAATGAATGAATGAATCATGGAGAGGGATTGATGTTGAATCCCTGTGCTTTTGTGATACCAGCCAAAATGTCTCTGTCGCATCAGACGAGTACTGAAAGCTGCGCCGAGTGTTCAGATTTTACCAGAATCAGAATCATGCTCAGTTTTAAACGGTTTTACTCCAACAAGAAACACTTTCTGCTGTGTATGGGAACAGAGCGTCTACATTCGCTTATATGTACACTGTACAACTACCATGTGACTGCGGCGTAAATCTATTTCCATCCATGATACAGCTGCCAGTATGCACCACAGTGCACACAGAGTGGGGATTGCGGTGGCGACTACATCCCTGCTGTCACAAACTGGCTGCTCGATTTCCCAGCTGCACCGCAGTTGCCCCTGTGGCTCTGAAATTGCACTGTGTGCATCATTGACTCCGCCATTCACCCTGCGCCAGTGATTCACAAAATAGAGCCCTAAAATAGTTTGAAGGACGGTGATACATATTTCGTGCCTATTTCTCTTCACCTTCCCTGCCCTATGACTTTCTTTTGCTTCCTTCCCCACAAGGGTCTGGTGGGAGAAAAGTACGGCAGCATCCGAGTGCCGGGGGAGGTGGAATCGGCCGAGTTTGAGATGATCTTGGATGCAGCTGTGGAGGCAGGGCTGGACACACACATCTTGGAAGAGTGGTACTGCAGGGATGAAAACTCGGTGCCACCCGCATACTACCTCAAACCCAAAGCCCAAATGCTTAAGAACTACCAGAACTCTGTAAGTCCCAACTAAGCAGCCACTCTGAAATGTTATTGAGCTTCTTTGTGTCTTATTTTACCCACATGAATGTCCTAACTTGACTTCCACCAGGCTTTTAGAGTGCTGATAATTCTTCCTGTCCTTGAGCTCTGTGGGAACATTTCATACTCACAAACTGAAAAGAAAAACAACTTGAGTTTGACTTTGTGAGCAAATGTTTTTTTTTTATCTCAGGCAGTCCTCAAACCTTTTGAACTTTATAGAGATTAAAAAGTTAATGTTGCTAATATAAAACAGAACATGTTCCCACTGTTATTGAACAGCTTCTGCACAGAGAAAAACAACTTTTCCTCTGTACACGATGAGAGTCCTGCATCTAAACCGTAAACTCTCACTGTCCTCTGACTGCCCCCTGTCCCGCGTAGATGGAATCTAGCAGCGCAACCAAGACCAAGAATGACAAGGCCTGGAGGAACGTGTCGGAGGAGATCAAGAGGATCTTCCGAACAGCGGTGCTGCAGCTTCAAGAGAAGGGGACCATGAAGAGCGCTCAGGCCAAGAAATTTCTTTGCTCTGGTTAGTTTCAGGTCGACTTTGTCTTTCTTTTTCATCTTTTCACGTCACATCTTTTGATATGTTCTTTTCAAGTTGGATGATGTCTCACTCTCACTGTGTGATAGCTAGCACGCTCCGACCTGTCTGAGTTTTTTTTTTTTTTTCCATCCTGTATTACATTTTTTGACCTATCGTTTGATTTCAAAATGTAGACACATATGATAGGTAAAATGTCCAATGTAGCCTTTTCTGTTCATGTGATCTGTTCAATGTGTAGATCATTTAGTCAGCAGATTAATTAAGTGTTAAATAATTAAGAAAACAATCCAGAAATAAGCATCCCTTGCTGGACAATGGATCTAATGTACCCTAAAAAAAGACACTGGTTTTTAATATAACATTAACCTTTAGGTAGAATAATCACATGGCTGTGTATTACATGAATGATGCTGTTGTTTTCAGTGTCACCTATTTATGAAATTGATAACATGAGATGAGATACAATCAGAGCCTGTCAGCCTCGGCTCAGCAGATGACAGTGACTGATCGATCATATCGTATGTTCAGCTCACGGTAATTAATCCAACCAGCACGTTGCAGTGTCAGACTGAAAAAGAAAACGTTTCTGAAGAGTTTTCCTTAGTAACTTTTCAAAAAACAACCTTTTTTTTCCACTGTACGTTTTAATATCATGATGCTAATGTTTTGGTGATTAGCAGACTAAATGTTGAGAAACCCTGCTGCATGTTGGCCTTCAGTGTGGCTGTTAACATCACTCGTCATTTTCACTTCTAAACAGTTATTCTCAGTTTTTTTTATGCATCTGACAATTTCTCCCACAGCTTATTTTCACCCTGTATCATGCTCTTCATCAGTTCCTGTCTCTAAATAATTGGTGGGAATCACCCAGTTATTACTGGATACTGCGTATCTTGTTATTTCCTCAAGCTGTCGTTGTGAAAGATGATCTAAGCAATATGTTGTTTGAATCTGATCACAAGCTTCATTGACCTGTGCCTGTCCTGGTTTTGGAGTCTAGACACATCACTGAAATGAATAATACAAAGCTAGTTAGGCGATTTCAAGTTTTACTAGTTCATATTAAAAGGAAGCTTCTCTTTGGTGTCAGGAAAGGAAACTGCATTTGTTATGCACCTTAATGAGCACACTGGGCTTTAAGCGGTGCTCAATTGTGCTATAGAGAGGAAGTTGCGCCGTCTCCTGGAACTCACAACTTTCCTTTCACACTTTTTTTCTCTCTCCCACCTAATTATCAGGCTACAACGTCAGGCTACAACAGGAGATGCTGGCAGAAGTTCAGTCAGCTGGCTCTTTGTGGGAGAGCCCATGATACAGTTCAGCAGTGCTGGCTTATGTAATGCTATCAACTTTTTTCTTCTTAAATGAGCCTCATGTGAAATGTATCTAATCAGAGGATAAATGCTTCCAAAATCTGTTTAACTTTGCTCTTGAAAAAATATAAATCCTTTGCAAGCTGTACTTTGTTTTTCTAGCTTCTCGGAAACAAGATGATAGAATTAGGCCATTTTTCAATCCTCCAAACACAGTGTAGTAGGTTTTCTACCTACTAATTTAACAACTATGTATTTTCTCTCATTCCAGCCTTGGAGGATGAATTAGACTTTGCCCTTGGGAAACAAACTCCTGCCTTTCTCAGGAAATGTGTCTGCTACATTCGCAAGATCTCCAACTTTGACCGGTTTGCCAAGCTTCCCGAGATGGCCCGATACATGGACATCGTGGTCAGCGGTGATCGCGTCATGCGCAACCAGGAAGCCTACGAACGCCTTCTGAAGGTACGAGATGAGTTCATCCCGACAGTTGTTGCTGCCTCCAACCTCCGCGTCTATTCCTCCGTCACCCACTGTGACATGAAGCTGGGCTACTCCCAAGAAGTGGAGAGCCACTATGTGGAAGGTCTGTGTAAACAGTTCTATGAGGACATGGTGGATATCATCCAAGCCACAGTCCAGCAGAACTTTGACACAGAGACGGACCCACTGTACGATGAGATCCTGCAGCACCTCTCTCTCTGTAAAAGCTATGCAGCCCTCTACGAGTACAAGACTGAGTCGTTGGATTATGTGCAGGAGTATCTTATGCCATCCAAGGGGAGCAGAATGAGCCCTCTGGTGGTGTATGGAGGTCCGTGCACTGGGAAGACGCTGCTGCTATCTGAGGTTGCCAAACAGGTGAGACATGAGAGAGGACATTCACAAACTATGTTTTTTTATTTCATGTGATCCCCGACCATCTTCTTGGTTGCACTCGTCTGTCTCGCTGTCAGATCTGAGCATGTGTCCATTTTTGTACAACAGGGGGCGTGCAAACGTTCATCTCTTCCATCAAACGCTTGCTTGACCATCTGTGTGTCCACCTAGAGACAGTTCACGTACGTGTGTGTAACATCCATCAAGCTGCGTTTGTGTCCGTGTGCACGTCTGTCCACACCTGCACTTGACTCGGTGTATGTGGGTTTCCTCATTTTCAACATCTGTGTGTGAACATCTATAATCTATAGTATTTGTTTCTTACTGGGTACATGTGCGTGTTAAAGCTTGTATCTGTGCTAATGTAACACATTCCCTTTTCACTCCGCGTCTTTGTATGTGCCATCTGGCTGCCCGGCTCCATTAGGATCACACCATAGCCAAGATCTCACAGCAGGTGTCCACATATCTGCTCCCGGTGTCCAACCTTTGCAATAAATGTCGTATTAATAAGCTAATTTATTAACCACTGTTCATACAGTATCATCCAAGTTCAGTTTACTTTAGGGGTAACAAATGTTACAAGGTACAATAACACCAAGAAAACAAGGCAACACAAAAGATGATAATCATGAATAAATAACTCTCAAACCTCAGAGTTAAAGTTACAGGAGAAGTTAGACAAGATATTTAATTAAAGAAGTTAAATGAAGTGAAGAAGGTGGCAGCAGAATGGTTTATAACTTCAGGTGTTTACACACACGCACATGTCCAAGGGTGGAAGAGGTCAAAGCACGTCTTTCTTCATTGTCTTTCAACAACGATGGATAATGTGGAAATATGTCCTCTAACCAGTTATTTAAGTAGATATTTGTACAATTAGCTTTTAATGCAGTGCAACAGCTCCAAATTTATATATGTTCAGATCACCGTGTCTAACTTGTCACTTATCACATAATACAGTATTTTTTAAATAAGTTTTGCCCACACAGAGAAGACTGACTAACAGACCGACAGATTTATCACTCAGCCGTATTGTGAGTGGGCTGTGTTTTATCTGTTTTTAAACCGTGCACCTCATTATTAGTGGAATGGGAGCGAACAAGACCAATTTGCGTATTTGTTTTTGGTGTAATTGTTTGAACTTGCTTCTCACAACCATATTGTCCATAAGAGTGGGTGTCCACTGTTTTAATCTCTGTATCTTCAGCACATGCATCAAGTTAAATAAAAAAAATAATAGTTTGAAATCTGTGTGGCACTGCTGTGTGAAGGGGAAAGTGTGTAATTAGATTTAAGGCAGAGTAAAAAAGAGCAGAATTGATCTGAGGCTACTCTGTACTCAAGTCCACGGGGTGTGATTCACACCTAACCTGTTTGATTTGGTTTGATTCATCTGAACCCTGGAGCATTTATGAGCTTAGTCCACAACCGGTGCACTAGAAAATACAGGTATGTGTAGTGTCAGCAGAAAATGATGAATTTATCTTTATTAATCTTGTGATTAGAGTGGCCATATCCGTCCTTAGTATCACAGGATGTTAAAGTCGGTTGTGTAATGTATAAAGAATAAGTGTCAGCATAAAGCAAAGTGCACAAATGTAGGTCTATAATTTGTGAACATAGTAGTTGGTTGTGGGAGAAGTGGGATCACTGCTCCCTTTAAAGCTAAATTATCATTTGTTATATTCGCTCAAATAAGTCAAATTTGACTTGACTTGATTTTAAATCAGTTTTCAACATGATATGCTAAATTAAGTAAATAATAAATACAATTAATACTTAATGGCAATTCAAAACAATATTATAATAATATGTGTTATTGTTTTCCAGATGAGTCAGTGCTTTTTGACTTTGTGTACATATCATAGTTACATATCTGAGTCCGAGCTGGATCTCTACAACGGATACACAGTACAAGAACATGGAAATGTTTGTGTTTGTATCACAACTTAAATTAGCACAATAAGTGTAATATGTGCCAGATGATAAATGACACTAGTTGCTAAATAGACTATTACAGCATAATATACAGGAGTATTTAATGGCTTCCTAATAGTGCAGTTACTGCTTTGGCACAGTTAGAGAATATTGCCAATTCAGGAATGAGTCTTAAGAGAATCTGCTGATTACCGCTCTCAGGATAATGGCTGGTATTTACTGTATGTAAGTCGGTCAGTCAGGTTAATTGAAGTTGTGCAGACTTTCATTTATACATGTTTGTAATAGTGAGAATTGGGCTACTGAAGCTGAATCTACTGAAGTATCAAGATTTAAAAATAACATGTTTAGTGGAGGTTTAGTTTTTGCATTAAACATTTATTTACAATTTGAATATGTCTCTGTTGTACGTGTTTGTGTATCAAATGCGTGTTTGTGTACTGCAAATACTTAACTAAATGTGTGCAAAATACAAATAGCTTTAAGATATATAGAATAGCCAAATGTGGAGTAGGCGTCATCCCTGTTGCCCTAGAAGTGTCAAATAACCTCTTCATGTCTCCCAAAATCCCAGCTGAACCGTTTAATGAATTCATGAATGAAATTATAATATCAATGAGACCTCAAAAGTGGAGTTGTGTTCATTCACAATTCTTCTGATAAAAAAGAATATTAATATATGAATTACAATCTACATATTAATGACTTTTAGAATGACTAAAGCTATTAAAATTTAATTGAGGTTTATCTATTTTTCTGTCTAATATAAGTATCTCTGTTATTAAGAATGAATATTTACAGAACCCAATCATAAAAAATATGTTCCACTGCATATTTATTTTAAAAATCTTTTTGTTCTGTTTTTTTTTTTTTCTTTTCTATTTTTTAGGCCTACGCATGGCTGCAGAAAGAGATGGGTCCCGAAACCGACCCGGTGGTCATCGTTCGTTTTATTGGCTCAACCCAGCTCTCAACAGACCTACGCACATTCCTCCAGAGCATCTGTGAACAGATTGCAACAAACTACCGCTGCCTGATTCACTTTTTGCCTAACAAGATCCAGGAGATGAGGGAGCTCCTGATCAACCTTCTAGGGGAATCTTCATTCCACAGGCCCTTGGTCATCATCCTGGATGCCCTGGAGCAGCTTTCAGATGCTGACGAAGCTCGCAAGTTGTGGTGGCTACCAATTCACCTGCCTAGGACTGTCCGCATTGTAGTGTCAACATTGCCCAATAAACATGGCATCCTGCAGAAACTGCGACACCTCATCCATGATGAAGGATATTATGTGGAATTAATTCAGAGAGACCGTAAGGTCTGCAGCCAGACATTAAAACAGCAGTTGCTGGGGGTGAAGCGGAAAGTCACCTCAGGCCAGCAGATATATGTAAATGAAGCACTTGCTAAGTGTACGTTACCCATGTTTGTGAACCTCATCTACAGAGAAGTAGTTCACTGGAGGTCCCACAAAGATGTGGATGACAAGTCTCTGTGCTCCACAGTGCATGAAAGCATAGAGCATCTATTCTACTCCGTGGAGAACAAATTGGGCCAAAGATTTGTCTTCAGAGCATTAGGGTACATCACCATGGCCAAGGCTGGACTAACGGAGGTCGAGCTGGAAGATATTCTATCTCTTGATAACATTGTCTTAGGTGATGTCATCGTCGCAACTTACCTTAGAAACCCTTTGAGGATCTCATATGACTTGGTTGCGAGGCTCAAAGAGGAGCTTGAGGGTTATCTGGTCGAACGCCAAGTGCGTAACGTCACCCTGATGGTCTGGGCCAACAGACACCTTCATCTTATTGCCCAGAAACTGTATCTTAGCAATGAGGAGGATGTGCATCAAATGCACAGCCTTCTTGCGGAGTACTTCCTAGGTGCATGGTCAGGAGGCAGGAAGAAGATCTTTACTTACGATAACAACCACTTCACGTCCCTGAACATATCTCACCACAAAAACCCTCACCATCAACAGTCCCATGAAAAAACATGTTCTGACAAGTATTCCTATGACAGGCAGACTCCAGAGCAGCCTTGGGTGTTCCAGTGTAACCTCTTGGAGCCTGACATTTTCTTTGTCAACCATAGAAAGATGACAGAGCTCGTGTACCATCTTTCCAGGAGTGGGCGCACTGATGACCTCATGTTCGGTGTTATAATGAACTTCAGCTGGCTCTATACAATGATCAAGATTGGTCAGTTTGAAAAGGCTTTAACAGACATTGACCTAGCTTACAGCTATACTCAAGAAAAAGAACTGAAGTTCTTGGCCACCACTCTGCGTAGCATCAAGGTAAAAGTGCTAAAGAACCCAGCATCATTGTCTGCAGAATTGCAGCAAAGGCTTCTGCCAGTTGTCACCTCCCTCCCAAAGCTCAGACATCTCCTCCTGGAGTGTGACAAAGATGGGCCGAAGTACTGCTCCATTGTGCCTCTCCACTCCTCTATGGATGTCACTTACAGTCCAGAGAGGCTTCCTCTGTGCTCTAGCTACATGCAGATTGTGGAGATTTTGCCCACATTAGCTCCAAATATAGTCCTCGTAGCCTTGGAAGACGGGTCTGTCAGTACCTGGGATGTAGAGAGCAGGCAACTTCTAAGACAGATCGACACAGCCAAATCTGTTGTGCTGGGAATCAGGCTAACTACTGATGAAAAATATCTGGTTGTGGCCACAACCAAAAACACGCTGCTCATATATGATAATCACAAGTCCTGCCTTTTATCTGAGGTTGAAATCAAGGGGTCAAAGCATGGTGGCATTACTGGCGGGGTGGCCTTCATCAATGGTTTCACTTTGTCAACCCATCATGCTTTGGCTTGGCTTGAAGCTAGTAAAGACGTCAACGTCATTGACCTACTCTATGGTTGGCCTCTCTACCAGTTCCATTGCTGGTACGAAGTGACTTGTGTCCAGTGCTCTCCAGATGGAATGTATGCCTTCTGTGGCCAGTACCTCAACACTGCATCCATCTTTCATCTGGGAAACGGGGACAAGCTAGCAACTGTCACCTCTGAGTTTTCTGGGGGGTTTGTAAAGTCCATTCTGGTTCTAGACACCCTATTCCAAATGGTGATGGTTGACAATGAAGGCAGTTTGTCAGTATGGAACACCAAAGAGATCACTAACCCAAGGCTGATGGAGGATTATGACTGTAGAGGGGATGAGAGTGAAGTGGTGGGCATTGAGCTATCTGAAGACCAGCGCTCCATTCTCATTTGCAAGGCCAGAAGTATTGAAGTTCTGGATACAAAAGTATGGAAAATGGTGGAGAAGTTTAAAGCCAAACGTAGTGAACGATTTGTAGCTGCTGTTCTCTCCAAAAATGGACAAAGCATTGTGGCCTCCATGGAGAACACCTCTTCCATCTTTGTCTGGAGGCGTGACAGTGGACAGTGCATGGCCAGCCTGATTGAGATCTCAGGGGCTATCGTCAAACTCATTAAATCAGTCCATCATAACTTGCTGCTTTCTGTTGCAAGCAGTGGAGTACTGTCTGTTTGGGACATTGATATAATCACCGCCATGTCCAATATCGACAAAACAGGCAAGAAGATCCAGACCTTGCAACTGTCTGGCAGAGAGGATTACGTGTTTACAATGGACGGTTCAGAGGCTGTCCACAAGTGGAACTTCAGCACCGGCTTTATTGAGACAGTCTTCAAGCACGAAGGCGTAGTGGAGAATTGTGTTCTTACCTCCTCAGGGGATCTGATGGTGACTTCAGATGACAAGTCCAGTCAGTACATTTGGCAAACCAACACGGGAGAAAATATTTTCCGCATCAATGGACAAAGAATATCACAACTGCTAATTACGCACAACGACCAGTTTGTTGTGTCTCTCTGTGAGCAGAATGCTTCCAGAGTCTGGAGGCTTGCGACTGGTCACAAAGTGTGCAACATTTTAGTCACCCTGCAGAATGCAGTGATCACCACAGCAAACACTTTCTTAGTGGGAACCTCCAAAAACAAGCTCCTCGCGGTTAGCCTGTGGTCAGGCAGCGTATCCAAGAAGTTTGTCTGTGATGATGGTATTACCATTGTCAACTTCAAGCTCATACCCGACTGCCCTGACTGCGTAGTGTTCATCACATCCACAGAAACCGTGTTCATCTGGAGTGTGGCAGATGAGTCCGTTTGCAGGCGAGTCCAGTTGCCAACCAACTTCCTCAAAAATCTGGAGGACTTCCAGATTTCTCCCAATGGAAAACTAGGAATTGTATCCAAAGGGGACGAGAATATCAATGTCCTGGACCTTCACAGTGGGAAACTAAGGCTTGTCCATGCTGCTGGTATAATCTGGCGACAGAAATTATCGAGAGATGGACGTTATCTAGTATACGTCTGTTTCCGGAACTGTGATGAAGATGACGATGCCGGTGTTGTGTCCAACCTGATTGTGATGCGCCTTGCTGATGGTAAGAGCATCGGCACATGCTCGCTGTACAAGACGCCAACCTTTCTGTCTCTGTCCCAGCGAGCACTAAACATCATCATTGGCTTCGAGGATGGCAGCATCGGCACTTACACAGTAGTGGACAGAGTAGACGCCGCACTCAAGATAAAGATAGCCACGTCCAACAGCCGACAGATTGTCAACAATGCCTCACAGAAGGTACGGCCTAAGTGCGGTAACCATTCCTTTAAGAGTGTTGCCGACTGCATTTGGAGGGAGTCAACGGAGGTGTTCTCCAGGGACAGCCCCATCAACGTGTCAGACTCCGGGGAAGGTGAGTCGATCACGCCTACAAAAAAAGATTGAAATGCTACAGAGATAGATGGATAACTAGTTAGAACAAGGGGTGGAGAAAGGTAATGACGATTAGACTCTCTGGGGTTGCAGTTGATTCTTGTTTACAGCCACGTGATTCAGCTGCAGATGTCAGCCCTCTGGGTAGTTAATGGGCCGACCATTTTAACGCTGCACTCAAATTATGTATTACTTACTTCCAACTTATGATACAGTTTTGGTTTGTTTTACACATCAAGACTGTTAGAAAGATATTTTTCTTTTTTTTTTCTATTTCTTTTTTTGAAAAGAAGAAAAATGTAAATTATGTGAGGTATTAGTTGCCATTATGTGTCCTTTTGCATTTGAAGAACAAAGTTATTATTGAGATGTCTTGGTCAAACATTTTCAAAGCCATTCCACTAATTTTAGCTACTTTCATTGTACACATTGTATACATCTTTATTTACATTGTACACATTAAGCCATAATGTTGTTCTTAAGAGTATATTTATGTTTGTAATTACATCAGTCGGTACTGTACAAACAGGAAGAACTATGAACATATGTACATATCTCTTTTTGGCTGCTGCAATTTGTGCAACTCCTTAAAATGTTAAGTTGTGCTTAATGCAATCAAAGTGAGTGCCTGGAACTTAAAATGTTCTTTATGTGCAGATTACAAGATTTATGAAAATGCAGGGAATTTGTAAACACAGTATACACACCGTTACATAATACTTGCATTGACGTTAAATCTGAACGCTCGGTCGAGATCAGTCAACAACACAAGAGACGGATAGCATTGCTCCTTGTAATGGCAGAAATTTCTTGGAACAGTTTTCGTAAATCTGATGTGAATTTACCTGCAGTTCCATCAATTTGTGTGCTGCTCGTCTTAAGGGAAACACCACTATTGAACATACAGTGTAGCATAGCACCATACACGTTCGCGCCTTAACCAGTGTACTTGCTTTAGGTTTAGTGGAGTTTGTTCAAATGTTCCAGTAGAAAAGGACATAGTTAGACCAGTGTTTCACTGAAACGACTTGGCCGTGTGAATATATTTAGAGGTTTAAACTGTAGGTGGAAGCACTTTGAGTGGTTTGTGCAAAATTATTAGATTTATTCATATGAAACATGAATTGTATAACTTGTTCAAAGTGATTTAGAGTTGTCTTAAAACAGGTTTTGGATTTGCCTACAAGAATACACAAGGCCATCCAGGTACTTACAGGCTACTGCTGACATGATAGTCTCTCTTTATGTCTGGTATCGTTAAAAAAAACCTTTTTGTACCCGTACAAAAGAGATGTCATCATCCTAACAACTGACATCAGAGACAAGCAATTCGATCATATCAAGTTCAGAGAGACTTTGGGCGTCTGAGTTGTTGTTGTTCAAAAACTATTTCAAAATATTTGTTTGTATATCAGCATTTGTACATAAGAAAATGCTCAGAAAAAACAGCTTTAGTGTAACGAGTAATAGCAGATTCAAAGCAGAAAGTTGCCTCTTTACTATCAAGAAAGAAAATCCAAACAAACTCTTTAAAAAATACAATACAGTATGTTGAAATCTGTACTCCGATGTTCACGTAAGCATTTGTACTCAGTGCATGTCACTGTTGACGATAGGTTTGTATAAATACTATTTAAACATTCTCTCTTTTTCTCTACAAATACAAATCTTTCCCACACAATCAGTTTTGTGGCAGGCTCCAAAATGTTGTTATACAACCACAGGTTTTGAAATTGTTTAATATTTCACAAACTCTAATTCTTTCTGACCGTTATATAAGCTTAAGTATGAAATAAAGGCTGTTAAGATTATTTCTGGTTTATTTCAACCTCTTGTATTTCCCATAAATGTGACCACTTAATTTCAGGAAATGGGGACTCTCAAAACACACGCTGGCTCCTTCAGTTTCCTAAAAAAATATATTACAGTAATTCCAGACTGTCTCTGACTAAAACTACACACAGAAAAGTGGCATCCTCAGCGGCCAAACAGTCATTATACTGATTTATATAAGGTCTACATCCAGATCTCCGAATGACCTGTTAACAAACTAGTGTGAGCAGCTGAATATAGGGTGATCAGATCAGCTCAGATCAAATTAGCAAATAGTTCATGTGAAAATCACTTAAAAATTATCTTTTATTTTTTAGGGCAGGAGCCAAATACTTGATTATTCTGATATTTGTTCTTTGTTTTCAGTTTTGATATTTACTATTTGCACTTAATTTAATGCAGAACACTAATTATTTAGGAATGAGAAATAATCTCTAGCTGTGGCGTCTATCTCAGCCGAAAGGGGAGATGTAAGCGATGTTGGATGTGGAAGCTCTGGAGCCCAGAAATCGTGTTTGGGACAGCCCGGTTATTTGGACTGCTGCAAGAGGCGTATGCTGGTTGGTCCCATACACATCATGTCCTCGTTTCCTCAAATCTTCAATCAAAGGTGGCAAAAGCCCATAGTAGAGTCACAGTAGCCACATTTGTGGGAAATACATGGGAAATAAATCGCATTTATCCTTCCTTAAGATCTGGTTTACCGGCACTTTACGAAGAATCAGCTTGCAGGTGCCGTGAGAGCGTTTTTCAAAGTCAGTAATAATCCTGAACTTAATTTGTGTTCTGCAATTTTGAGCTCCGAGGCTAACCATATGCCAGGCTTCACCGAAACAACAACCACACACTTACACTTTGATATATACTTTTCAAGGGCTATTCCATCTTATTGTACGTTTACTAGGTTTGAACTGTTGAGATAACAGCCCTTGGATGATTTCAAACCAGGTAGCAGCATCAAGCTTTAAAATACTTTATTTCCCTACATCTGAAGAGTTTCTAAATTAAAAAAAAAGAAAGATATTATATCATGTAATTGCCAAAGTCCCAATTCTAGTTTGTGTTTCAGTTTGTTGTCTCATTTGTTTTTGAGGCTTGTACTGTAATGATATTGTTACGAAAATTGTTTCAGTGTTCTACTGTGATTATGTTTATGATAGAGAAAATGTGCTATCTTTGCTAAAAAGTTTAAAAAGTTAAATTAAAAAATATATTGGAATGCCAGTTTAAGAGTATATTTGAATGTGTCCTTATGAAAGCCAGTACATGGTATTATTGTATGTTAAGTAACTTGAATGACTTTTAATAACTTACATGTTTGCAACTCATAGTTGACATACTGGTAATGAATGTTTCTATGGTATTCTTTGTATTGTCAGGACTGACTTACCTGTTTAGAGATTTATATTTTCATAAATGTTGTACTTACATTTTGTTACAGAGTTGTTTAACTGGAATTCAAACGGAAAAGAAACTTATGTCTGAAGCAATATGAAACTGGTGTGTATGCATTGTTTGTATGAAACATTTTAATGTAATAAAAACGGTTCACTTTTTGCCTCCACTTCACTGCCTCGGGCTTTTTCCCTCTAATTAGAGGCTGCTACAAGTCTCTGTGATCATGTTTCTGCATTTAGACCTAAAAATGTTTTTATTTACAGCAGATTTCAGACCAGACGATGACTGACGCAAATAAGCTATGGTCTAATTGGCTGCAATTACCCAGCACCAAACTACTTGTAGCAGGAAGTTGACTTGCAGAGCATGCTCAGAGGTGATTTATTTTTGTTTATTTGTTTGTTTGTTTTTTTGTCGGAAAGTCGGAAAAAACCCTGACAGCGCTGACAGCCTCAAACACACTCCCTTGCAGAACAGATTGAAATTGATTTGATAGGCCAGTAATTGCTCTTCTGCGCTTGATGCCGAACACCAGACAAGTGTGGTGAATATTTCTCCAACACTGGCTGACGCTGTCATTTTAATTAGCCAGTGCATGGGTAGTGCACCTGTACAGTGCCCTACACCAAACACACACACACACACACACACACACACACATTGAGGCACACAAACCTGCAAAGTAAACACATCCAAGATTCTAGCTGTGATTGGCCAATAAAATCCTGTTGCTTTGGGCTACCATTTTAATTTCCCAGCGGTGTCACTCTAAGCCAATCTCTGTACGTGTGCGAATGTGTGTGTGTGTGTGTGTGTGTCCTGTCTCCACGGCAACATCAGGTCGACAGCGGTGACGGACTCCACCACGCCTCTCATTGTAATGATGGTGAGCTCATGTCTGTTGGCTACCGGGGCTGCCTCCAGTCCTTATGACAAAAAGGGCTCGGCTATCGCTAGCACATTCCACCTGCAGCCGCACACAGGCGTGCAATTACACCACTTGTTTGTGGAGCAGGAGGTCTCTACAGGCCAAACAGTGTGTGTGTGTGTGTGTGTGTGTGTGTGTGTCCTACAGTAGGTACAGTATGACATTGCTCCTGTTTACTGAGCTTAATATAGCCACTTCATTGTCAGCAGCATCTACTCTAAAGCCACAGCCTGCCTTTTATCATTTTTCTGTTTTTTTCATCTTCAACCTGTGTTTTCAGCGGCGGGGGAAGCCCGTATTTTTCTCTCTCCCTCTTTCCACTCTCTGCCAAGCCAGATAAACCAGCCACGACTAAACACTTTAACCTCACTGGCAGCTGAAACTGATGTAGAAGGAAGTCCCTGCACGGCATTAGGACAAAAAATACTCCAAATTCTCTTGACGAACTAAAAAACCTTGGACCAAACGTGGCACGGGGAAATCACAGCAATTTTTAAAGAGCTGTCATTCTCATTCATCGCCTCTATGATAAACCCCAGTTGGGGAAGATAACCACCAGGATGGCGTGACCTAATTCTTCTGAAGCTCTCCTCTCCGACTCGAGTGCTGTTTCAGGTGAACAGTGGGAAATGAGAGATGTTAGAAATGCCGTGTTCCTGTGATAGGTTAATGAGATTAGAGCCTCCACACTCTGCGCTGCTACATTTAGGGAATTTCAGATCCATATGCACAGAGGAGATTAAATGTGTGCTGTGTAAAATGTTTAATACATCCATAATCTCTAGTTATAGTTTATTATTACTGTAAATTAAAACTTGTGTCAATGCTGGCGGACAGGACACGTTATAAATAAAATATTTAAATAAAAATCAAAAACAAAAAAAAAGGGTTTGAAGGCAAACTCCCGTTCAGCTATCTGCCGAAGTCCATTTAGTTTTCAATAAAAATGATCAAAGGTACTACCTTCAGTATAAAGTTATTCAAAATATTATTATTATTATTATTATTATTATTATTATTATTCACGTCTTACTTAAAGTTAGATAAAATAATTGATACCACCCACATAATTGTTAATCTTTTATAAATAAGGCTACTGTACAGCCAGTTGTTGGTTAGCTTAGCTTAGCAGAAAGACAAACAACCTACCAATGTCTTTAAAACTCAATATTTAACATGTTGATCTGTAGAAAAACCAAAGTCTAAATTACATTACAATTATGTTGACCATCTTTAAGCTAAGCTAACGTATCCTACTTTACAGACATGTGCGACAGTAGTATCACTTTCCCACTGTGAATAAACACATTTATTTATATAGTCATTTATTCGAACATTTGGTTACGCTCCCTCCTCGGTGCCAAAGTTTCCTTCTGGTCTCTCACAGAACTTTTGTCTCAAAAAGAAAAATGTAAAACAGAGGAGGCAGTGGAGTAAAAACAGCGATGGGAGGAATTTATGCGGCGCCACTGACCGTATCTTTGAAAACGTCTAAAAAAGGGCTCTATTTTTTCATCTGACGTGTCACATTGTTGTCATGTTTGGTGCCTTTGCCAGAATGTTTGCTACCATCCTGTCAGTGGCAGCCAGAGCGAAAAAGCACATCCAGTGTTTTCCAATGATGTTCGGAGTATTTTCCTATCCAGCAGCCTGTGTGTGTGTGTGTGTGTGTGTGTGTGTGTGTGTGTGAAAACCCTCATACCTTCACATTCACAGACACATAGTCACGAGTAAATGTGTGGACATGAAAACAACCCCACGCACATACACATGCATGCATTTACACTTACATGTTCATTTTTAGCTCATTTCAGCTGGACTGTCAGAAGAGTTAATCATCTTTTTATTGCACTAAAAGGTCAATTTAGCCTGTTTTTAAAGCGGTGTGACACAAAAACAGTCCACGCCGATGCTTTTTTTACTCATTACCTCACACGTCTTTGTTATAGTTTTACAACATCTTTGTTAGACAGGATATGATTTCTGTTTCTGACCCCCACAAGGATAAACTTACTTACTGTAAACACACAAACCAGTTTTTCTGTTGTCTGACATCATTGGGGAAGTTTTGTGTCTACCAAGTCATCCAAAACACTCCCTTCCTGCAACACTTCTGATGCATAACTCCTGAAAAAAAGGACAAAAATGACAGTTGGATTACAGAATTTGTTCGTCAAACCATGCCACTATTTAAACAACATTTATTTTACATCCTGCTGTTTAAATGTTGTGAGACTCTGGCTCAGCACGAGGCTTTCTCCTCCTGTTTGTGTTTCTGTGCCGCGGTGAAGTGGTGAGCAAATGTAAAGGGGCGATTTGCATCCAAGTCATATGATCAACCATGGTAACTGTGAGAGGGCAGGTCAGGTTAAGCCCTGTCAAGCTGGACATAATCAGCCAGGTCGGGGCAGGAAGTCTGGTTTATTAAAGCTGGATTTAGCTTTGGGGATGTGGATCATCTAAATGAAAACCAGAGGCTTTCTGCTGGTTGGGAAACATAACCACTTCCATACTGTATCATGTTTTTAGTTTAGTCTCTGCAAACTGAAATAGTTTGTGATCTCTTACACTGAAGCAGGCCCTCTTCACTATATACAAGCGAACATATTTTGTGACCTCTTCTCATATTGTTTTATTTGAAGGATTTAAAAAAAAAAAATCAGCATTTCAATAACGCAACAGCTTAAAAAAAAAACAAAAATAAAACACTGTTTTGTAAATAATCGACACAATAATCATAATAAGTGAGCCGTTAGATTTATGTTGGGATCCTGCTGATGGATAACTGTGCTAATGTGAATTTACAGCTTTAAGAGTATGAAAACACAAATATAGACACACACTGTGATGTGCGTGAGGTGGAACATTAAAACATCCCAAACCTAAACTAGAACCTGCTTTGTCACATTTCTTTTATACATATATATTCGTGTTTTTCCACCTTTTTTATGATAAAACAGATATGTTTGCAAACTTTCTCATAACTTTGAAGTGCAGGTGAGTAATCAGAGGGGTGGTGTTTTATTGTGGAGGGGCCGACAGGAAGCAGCAGCTCCTCTCCTCTCCTCCCTCCTTAACTAACTAACTAACTAACTAACCAGCAGCACACAACAGCAGACATGGGGCTGCGGAGCCACCGAGGGAGGGGGCCACTCTTCTCCAGCTCAACGCGAGGAAGCCATTTCCAGCTGAAGATGTAGACTGGAGCCTCTTCTCTGCTGCTCACCTGTGCTTCTGTTTTTGTTTCTGAGCGGAAGAGAAGCGACTTCAATGACAGCTCCGGCTCTCCGGGCTTTCTCCGACACCTGAGGGGCGAAGTGACACACCTTGGTTTAGCGCTACAGGTAAGTCGAGACCAGGTGGTCGTTTAACTCTTTAAATAACTTTTAAAGGTGGTGAGAGGTGTTTTTTTATTTTATTTATTTTAACACGACGGTGAGTCAGAAACCGCACAGTGCTCCAATAACTTCAATAACATCACACAATATGTGGTTGAAGTGTAATAACAGTGTTAGACTGAGTGAGCACACCTGTTGCTTTGAATGCTTAAAGTCTATTAACACATACAGTAACTAACTGAATGAGTGCAGGTGGAGGCAGGTGGAGGCAGGTGGAGGCCTGTGCTGCACTTTAAATGGGAATCAATAGTTTAGATAAAAGATATTCTGGGTGCTATAGATGCAAAACTGGCATCTAATAGCTGACAAGTGTCTTATTCTCTTGGCTTGTTGTATATTCAGTTATTCTCTAGGTGCTTTTTTCTACTGTGTTCACTGTTAGTGGAGCTGAACATAACCTAATGTAACACTCTATAATGTGAGCTTCAGTCAACTTAACAGCGAACTGACCAATTGTTCCAACTTAAACACCACACAAAGTGACCATTGTGTACGGTATTCAAGAACTAAACCGAGAGCTGAACTTCCTCAGGGCCGTGAACATGACAAACTGCGTGGGACCCCGGGGCTAAAAGTTACACATCCAGCACGTTACGCATGTGCAGGGGACAGTTAATGAGTGAGCGGAGAGGCCTTACAAACAGGTAGAGGAGGAGGCGGAGGAGTGGTGTGGACTCAAACACACTGGCGGCCTTGGGCTTTGTTTGCACATCTAACACGTAGCTCCACAGCACCCTGGTTAATTGAGTTAAACTGGTTAAACGGAGGCACAAACGCTATGGGAGCTCAGTGGTGTTGTTTGCCGTACCTTCTTAAAGGTACCTTATACTCCAGGTGGGGGTGACACCTTCACCTTAGCGAGGTTTACTAAGTCCATTGCTTGCCTTTAGTGGCCGACTCCACCTGTGTGGTGGCTTGTTAGAGAAAACAAGACATTTAAAGTGGATGCAAATACATGTTTGCCAAAGCTGTAGTTTGCTTTGCACAGCGGCGGCGGCGGCGGCTGCCGCTTAGAGGAGGACTACACCTGAAACAGGATCTACACACGAGGACAGAGCTCTGTGTGGTGTTTGTAGAGTTTGCCGTGGAAAAGAGATC
Source organism: Anabas testudineus (assembly GCF_900324465.2). Lineage (NCBI taxonomy): Eukaryota > Metazoa > Chordata > Actinopteri > Anabantiformes > Anabantidae > Anabas > Anabas testudineus. The sequence goes on along the minus strand of NC_046627.1, from coordinate 18,021,515 downwards.
GTTCAGATAGAGATGGAGTCGTTTATTAGTAAAGGGTGGGTTGTTATGTAATAGCAGGGAGGTCATCCTTTTAGATTAAAAGCTATTTAATTTTACTTAAGCGCTGAAATGACTTCAGACAAGAGGGAATAATGAACCAAAGGTTGCTTGCTTGTCTCCATTTTTAAAATAACACACAGATTTTTTTGGGCCGGAGCCGTTTTGACCTTCAGGTTGAAAAAGATCAGTCAACTGAAACAGTAGAAAAAGCATTTTTCTATTTTAGGTTTATTTTCATTTCCATATTCATGACATAGAGTCGTTGAAACAAAATGTACTCAGGCTAAAAACCTTTCGCTGGCAGCTTCCTGTTTTTAGCCGGAGCTCATCAGTGTGCGCTTGCTGCACGGTGGAAAAACACAACACCACTCCCTGTAAACCCAACAGGAACCATCAGTCTGATGGCAAATCAGAGTGGATTAGCATTTTTTCTGGTGTTACAAGTCAAACAAAATGAGTTTTCACTCAAGTTTTATTCAAATCAGCTCTGATTATTATGCAACAGTCGTGGTCTGTTTCCAGATTGTCCGCCCGTCCATCTCATTCTTCATTTTTGTGAAATCATAGTGTATATCTTAAGAGAATTTCTTTAGATTACGCACAAATGGGAGTCAAGGGCAAACTCCGTTCAAATGTCAAGGTCACTGTGACCTCACCTCTGTCCCATAACATCCTTGAGGGAATTTCAGTACACTCGGCAGTGCAGTCATTCTACTTTAGTGCTACGTTACAGGCCTGATATCTTTTAAAACTCCACTCTTCCTTCGTAGGCTTGTTTACTTGTTAAAGTACAGTTCAGAGCTCCTGGGTCAGGAGGCTCCACGGGAGGAAAACAGCAGCAGGTTTGTTTGCAGTGTGAGAGAGCAAGGGGGTGGGGGCAGGGTGCTATTGATAAGTGGGATCTGCTGGGGAGGAGCGAGGACTTATTTAATAATAATCATATAACACAGACATGAACACACACACACACGATACAATCTGAAATCACATGAGGGGTTTCTGACACTTGAAATAATGCGTCAAAAACATATTTTTAAAAACTGCTGCAGATTGTTCCTTAACGAGGGCTGACTTTTTATAAATTGGTCACTATGACAACCCGCCATGGACACACTTGCCTTTCACACCTGGCCTATTGAAATCAGCCAGGTTGAGGTCGGCGCATGTCAAACACTCCAATCAAAAGTTTTATTTTAAAGGAGAGCGTATTTTTCAGTATTTCACTTCTCTTTGTGCGAGCTGCAGTTTAAAAGTTACACAATGACATCACTCCGATGAATGGCTCGGGCGCTTTTCACGGGAAACGTTATCAGGTTGTGGAAGGTTATCGCATTTACAGTATATGCAGGTCATTAAAAGCTGGATAAAGCAGTGGGTGAGACGGCATCATTTTTCTGTCACTACGTTGACTTTAAAGCAGTGTATTGACATTTCAGCTGGATTTGAAAAGCCTCAGAGCCGATAAGAGGCCTAAATTGACCACGTTATCGAATGCTAGAGTTCCCTTTCAGCAGAGAAATGCACAGGGTCACAGCGGCCATCAAGGAGTACACGGAAATCCTCTCAGTAATTGCTTTGTTGCTCCTGAGTCGTACTTAGGATCTGGGCTTCATGTTAATGGACATGGACAAAACTTAAAACTGAAGCTCTTACTTGTTGTGCAGATTAGAATTTCTCTGTGATGGTGATGATGAAAGGTTTGTTTAGTATTTTTATTTTATTTGGATCTGCGTCAGCTGTCCTGTGTAACAGCTGTTCCTCTCCATCATCTGTTGTTCTTTTTGGTCTATCAATCTGCTGTATTTTTCATTAACAGTAAATATGTTCTGGTTTATTATTAGAAATATGGACTAAATATTGGCAAATAAATATTCTGCTATTGTTTAATTTAATGAAATGTTGCTATAAACAGTACAGTATGTTACAATTACTGTATTAATAGATCAGGAGTTAAAATAGCTGTTTGTCTCTTTCACACACCTGCTAATAAACGCCAAACATGAGTCAGCGTCACAGTCATGGTTGTGTCAGCCAGTCTGTGTGTGATGCTGCTTTAGTGTTTGCAAAATGGGGGGAGTAAAAAAAAAAAAAAGTGTGCTCAAATGTTTGGATTTGGTGACACAGTGTCTACTTAGGACACGTAGCAAAAGCAGCACTTTAGCAGAGCAGCAGTAGTTTTATTTAATCTTCTGTCAGTGTCTGCACAGGATGCGTTCAAGTTGCATATTGCATCTTGGCAGCACTTAGAGTCCAGCACACGGTTGTATAAAAAATAGTCATGGCTGAACATGTAAAGTGCAGGTGGCATGCAAGATGCAAGTCATAACAGTCTGTGTCTACAGTTTAATCTGTTCTAGGAGTTGCATGTGAGTCCTACAAAGAAGTCCTGATTTTCACAGTAGTAAAGCGCAGGTTATTTTTATTATGGATCATTTATGAATAATGTGTGGTATGTATAGAGTCCAAAAATTGAGCAGTCCAAAACACGTGACTCCTCACAAGTGAGAAGCTGTATCTGGTGATGCTTTGGCGCTTTTGCCTCATAAGTAGCTTCAGATGTTTAAAATGAATATCAAAATTGTTGATGATTAACTTTCAGGCCTAGATTGGCCCTTGAGGGCACTGAATAAGTAATCTTAATTGGTTTTCGCTGCCTTTTTAAAACCAAAGTTCTAGTTGTAGCCGATCAGATTAGTGCCAGCTGAGATAATGTGAAACATGAGTGATGTGTGATGAATGGGGGGATGGGAATTTAAGAAGTTGCTCAGTATTTTAGTTTGATTCAAAATGACTGATGATTTTTCTCTTTAGTTTTAGTTTTAACAAACCACACAAACAAAGCCACCCCCGTCTTTCTGTTGGTAGTGTTTTGTCACCGCAGATGGAGAAAAAGCTAAAGAACAAAACACTGAAACAACAGACAGAGTAAGTTGGATGTCAGACCAGTTATCCCGCTTTTCCATCACCACACTCTTCCTGTCACCCACATGAACATGATCTTCCGTCTCGCTGTCCCTCTGCACACACAAAAAACACAACACATGCGCTCCAACCGGGTGTTAAACTACATAATGTAACACGCAGCTTACATAAGCCAACCTTTTCTGAGATCTATCGGGTGACTGAGCCGTGTAACAACAGCAAGGTCTTGTCTGCAAAAGACTCGACGTCTTTGTTGAAAAGTTCACTAGAGCGCCTCCAGCGAGGCTTTCATATCTACACCTCAGGCAGCAACTCTGCAAATGTGCGTTTAGTTACAGTCGGTTGATAGCAGAAAGAGGATTTAAAGATCTGTTAACAAGCTCCTGGTGTTATTCAAGCTCCCTGCTTTTGTCTCATTTACCTGTATTTGGTTTTGTATTGTTGATATGTGCACTGTTTAGACCAGCAACTCAAACCCACAGTTATACAGAAAAGGTTGTGGATAGATTTCAGTCATCCAAGGGCACAACACAAGCAACTGGTATCAAATATGCCGGACTGAGGGAAGACAGTCTCAAGGAGGAGTGTGTTTTCAGAGATCAGATCACTGCAGTGACTACCACTGTTTACATGTTTCATGTTCAGTCAAAATTAATTGTCTGAAGGTAATAAAATCTATCTACCAGCACCTCCCAAGCTGAAACAGTTTGTAGCTTCTTTTGCATAAAAATACTAAAACAAAACAAGTTGTATTTTGTGTTTTTAAGTTGGTTGTGTGTCTGCTGTGAAGTCAAACTCAGAAACAGGTTTTCGAGCGAGGCTCCTAACCACTCAGAGAGTTTCTGTTTGACTAGTGAGCTGCACTGAGCGACACGGCGTAGTGTGACCGACAGTCATGGCAGAGCATGGAGACGGAGAACTGGCCGGACCCAAATTGATTTTGAGCCTCATGCTAGCTTAAGTTGCATATTGTAGCTTTAAGTAGGCAAAGCGTGATTAATCTGCTCTTTGCAAGTTGAGTTAAATGTTGGAAAAGAGTGTGTTTCTGAGATGTCAAAAGACCAAGAGAGAAGCAATCTGAGGCTTGAAGCAAGAACCTCTCAACAATCTTCAACTCAATTTTCTGACTTTCTCATCAACTTCATTGTTCTACATCTGAACCCTTTGTACCTGATACTTACAGCTCGTAACAGTAAACAGGCTACACTCATTGTTTCAATGTGTCACATGCATTTAATCAACATCAGTTTTTCATCCTAGGCTGCTCATCGCTTTTTCAGATTGTGAACTTAATTAAACTGCCGTTCAGACTGGCTGTTATCATTTAACATGACGTGATTACAGATGTCCTATAGTTTCGAGGCAGCCAGGCTTATAATGAAATACACAGTTAGACTTTCTGAGCTTCTAGCAGTGACCTTACAAGACAGAGAAAAATTTATTTCAATATGAGTGACGCCATTGTTTAATTAGGGGCTTTAAATTAATCCAATTTGCTAAAATGCCATCAAACACTAATTCTGCACTTAACTG